>NC_082722.1:8107173-8209673 GCF_030144855.1 Hypanus sabinus
AGACAGTGAGCACACTGATGATAGTGTGTTAGGCTGAGTTGTTGGAGGTTGGGGTGATGGGACACTGGAGAGTCATCTCATCATCATCTGTTTCCATCAAGGCAGGCAGGTCACCTTCTATGTCTGCCTGCCTTGATGTCAAAGGTTGAGGTTCATTGCCTGCTGTGGCTGATGTGGAAGGCTTGAAAAACGACAGTATGCTTGACTGCTTAGCTTCGCGCATTTTTCTACCATACAATTCTTTGTAAGCACTCAAACCATCCTGCAAATATGCCCTAAACCTACGTACCCTTTCAAAATTAAAGTTCCTGGACGACGTTACTTTCAATACTGCATTTCGAATGTTATCCTTTCCTCTTGCAATTGCATCAGCTCTTCATCTGTCAGTTCTTGGTCATGGGATGCCAAACCTCTTCAACATCATCTTCATCAACTTCCACAAACCCTTAGCCAAACTCACTATGTCCTTACTTCATTCACCACGATCGAAATACTTATTATGTCTAGTTTTACACTAAGTGTAACAACCTTACTCGCTCTTTTAGGATTTTCCGATTCCTTAAAACTCATCTTGCTAACGGATGCGCAAAGTAAATCGACATAAAGCACAGATGCTCACAGGCACGTGTTTAAGCAATGCCGGCAAGAATGCAGCTTGGCTGCTCGGCGTGCACTACCTTTTTTCGTAACAGTGAAAACACCTTCTGTTAGCGAAAACAGGTAAATAATGTAGGTCTTTCATAACATCAAGGTGTCATAAAGCGAACGTTCGAAAAATGGGGGCCACCTGTAATACACATTTGATTGCATCATTTAAGAGAAATTAGGATGAGTACACAGATGGGAGGGGTATGCCAGGCAACGGTCTAGGTGCAGGTTGATGGGACTAGACAGAATAATAGTTTGCCATGGACCTGGTGAGCAGAAGGACCTGTTTCCATGTTGAGGTGCTCTATGACTAACAGAGGACAGAAATGGAGAAATTGAAAGGAATGAAAGACAGTTGAAATCAAGTGCTGAAAAATACAAACTGATACATTATGATCAGAAGATTTTGAAAAGGCAAATGAACCAAAATGACAAGTGAAAATCTCACTGAACTAAGTGGTCAGGATTTGTATGGAATGCAATACAATGAACAGCAGTAGACAGAGACTCAACTGCATTGTTCTAAAGGAGTCTGGATACATTTCCAAAAGGAAAGAATTTGCAAGTCTATGAGGAAAGGGGAAAGGAATGGGACTCACTAAATTTCCTTTTACAATGCCAGCACTCTGTGATTGCATCTTATGACATTAACGTCCTCAGAATTAAAAAAAACACTTGTCAACCATCTCAACATGCTCTCACAGAAGTACAACATTCCATTTCCAACTTCAAAATAGGCATCAGAATTCACTGAGTAGTGACTTCACTATTTACAGTAAATGTATTTATATTGGTACCATCTGTACACTGTTCATTCTTACTTCTCAATTTCCAGGGCAGCGACCTTCCTCTTCTCGTACAGCTTGTCATTGAGAGCTCGTACAATGTTGGTGGTAAGCGGTGTAAAGTCCTTTTCTGTATTCATTCTGTTGGTAAGAAGTGGACCCCCAGTGTGATCACACACAAGCTGCGGAGAAAAAGTAAACTAACGTAAGAGAAAAGAAATAAAATAGACATAAACAAATATAGTTCATCGGTCATGTCAACATGAAGACAGGACACCTCAGAAATTGATGCACTGAATAGAGGGAGAAACCAAGTCGAGTGAGAGAAACAGCATGAGAGTTGAGACGTGGGAAGTGAAGCCAAATAATAGCTCTACGGGATTGGATGGGAAGCAGGCAGTCTGGACGGAGAGGGAGGAATTGGGCAGAGGAACAGGCGACTAGGAGAATAGCAGGAAGAATATGAGGAACCCGACACCGACTGTTTGTTGAAAATGAGGAGGAGTGAGGGCAGCCTGCACTCTGGATGGGGATGGGGAAGAGGAGGTGGGGGCGCGAAGGCATTCCCGGTGTCGCTTCAACCTCTGGCTTCCGCCGCTCCCGGTCACTCCGAGGCTGCCATATTGCTCTGATCACATGACTCTGGCAGACTAGAACAAGCGAAACCGGCAACAACGATCGGGTAGATCGGCTCAATCAATCGCCGAGCATTGTGTGTGTGTGTGTGTGTGTGTGTGTGTGTGTGTGTGTGTGTGTGTGTGTGTGTGTGTGTGTGTGTGTGAGTGTGTGTGTGTGTGTGTGTGTGTGTGTGTGTGTGTGTGTGTGTGTGTGTGTGTGAGAGAGAGAGAGAGAGAGAGAGATGAGATTTTTGATTGGAGAAAGGCTAACTGAGGAGATGAGAAAGGACAGAAGGAGTGGATTGGGACAATTTGTTTTATGGGAGGGATGTAAAAGGGTAATGGAGGTCATTTAAAGGTGAAATTTTGAGGGCACAGAATCTTTATGTTCCTGTTAGTTTGAAAGGAAAGATTAAAAGTTTGAGAGTGCCATGGTTTACAAGGGATATTGGAAACTTGGTTCGGAAAAAGAGGGAGATCTACAATAAATATAGGCAGCATGAGATGCCTATAGGAGGTGCTCGAGGAATATAAAGAATGTAAAAAGAATATTAAGAAAGAAATTAGAAAAGCTAAAAGAAGATATGAGGTTGCTTTGGCAAGTAAGATTTAAGGTGAAAATAAATCCATAGTGTTTCTACAATTATATTAATAGCAAAAGGATAGTGAGGGATAAAATTAGTCCCTTAGTGAATCAGAGTGGACAGCTACGTGTGGAGCCGAAAGAGATGGGGGAGATTTTGAACAATTTCTTTTCTTCGGTATTCACTAAAGAGAAGGATTTTGAATTGTGTAAGGTAAGGAAAACAAGTAGGGAAGTTATGGAAACTATGACGGTTAAAGAGGAGGAAGTACTGGCACTTTTAAGGAATATTAAAGTGGATGAATCTCCGGGTCCTGACAGGATATTCACTCGGACCTTGAGGGAAGTTGGTGTAGAAATAGCAGGGGCTCTGACAGAAATATTTCAAATGTCATTATAGGCCTGTCAGTTTGACGTCAGTGGTGGGTAAATTAATGGAAAGTATTCTTAGAGATGGTATATATAATTATCTGGATAAACAGGGTCTGATTAGGAATAGTCAGCATGGACGTGTGTGGAAGGTCATGTTTGACAAATCTTACTGAATTTTTTGAAGAGGTTACGAGGAAAGTTGACGAGGGTAAAGCAGTGGATGTTGTCTATATGGACTTCAGTAAGGCCTTTGACAAAGTTCCACATGGAAGGTTAGTTAGGAAGGTTAATCGTTAGGTATTAATATTGAAGTAGTAAAATGGATTCAACAGTGGCTGGATGGGAGATGCCAGAGAGCAGTGGCCGATAACTGTTTGTCAGGTTGGAGGCCGGTGAGTAGCGGTGTGCCTCAGGGATCTGTTTTGGGTCCAATGTTGTTTGTCATGCACATTAATGATCTGGATGCTGAGGTGGTAAATTGGATTAGTAAGTATGCAGATGATACTAAGATAGGTGGCATTGTGGATAATGAAGTAGGTTTTCAAAGCTTGCAGAGAGATTTAGGCCAGTTAGAAGAATGGGCTGAATGATGGCAATTGGAGTTTAATGCTGATAAACATGAGGTGCTACATTTTGGTAGGAATAATCCAAATAGGACATACATCGTAAATGGTAGGGCATTGAAGAATGCAGTAGAACAGAGTGATCTAGGAATAATGGTGCATAGTTCCCTAAAGGTGGAATCTCATGTGAAGAAAGCTTTTGGTATGCTGGCCTTTATAAATCAGAGCATTGAGTATTGGAGTTGGGATGTAATGTTAAAATTGTACAAGGCATTGGTAAGGCTGATTTGGAGTATTGTGTACAGCTCTGGTCACCGAATTATAGGAAAGATATCAACAAAATAGAGAGAGTACAGAGAAGATTTACTAGAATGCTACCTGGGTTTCAGCACCTAAGTTACAGGGAAAGGTTGAACAAGTTAGGTCTTTATTCTTTGGCACGTAGAAGGTTGAGGGGGGACTTGATAGAGGTATTTAAAATAATGAGGGGGATAGGTTGAGTTGACGTGGATAGGCTTTTTCCATTGAGAGTAGGGGAGATTCAAACAAGAGGACATGAGTTCAGAGTTAGGGGGCTAAAGTTTAAGGGTAGCACAAGGGGGAACTTCTTTACTCAGAGAGTGGTAGCTGTGTGGAATGAGCTTCCAGTAGAAGTGGTAGAGGCAGGTTCGGTATTGTCCTTTAAAGTAAAATTGGATAGGTATATGGACTGGAAAGGTATGGAGGGTTATGTGCTGAGTGCGGGCAACTGGGACTAGGTGAGTGTCAACATTCGGCACGGACTAGAAGGGCTGAGGTGGCCTGTCTCCGTGCTGTAATTGTTATATAGTTATATGGTTAAGATAGGTCTTCTGTGGCAAGTCTTTCCTGCCAGTCCCAAAACAGAGGTCTACAGGCAATCTCACTTTGCACCTGAACATTAACCTATAATGTGAGTATCCAGTAGCTTTGTTCTGTGTACAGTTGTAGCAGTGGCCCACATGCCCAATATGCTGACTCCATTTGTCCTTCTTCCTGATATCCAGGGTTCTGAGCACGACTCAAGGCAGGCAACCGCTTGGTACTCAGAGCAGTCAGCTTGTGGAATGGCACAACCAGGAGGTCCCAGATGATCCACAGCTCTATCCTGCCATAGCCTTGCCTCTGACTTCCCCATGGCAGAAAACTGACTCTTTAACTCCAGAGGCACAAACACTCTCCCACCCCTCATCCATGTGCACGTCAGGACAGTGCTTGCACATCCATGTTCCAGCTCCCTGGCTGGTACTTCAAGCTGTACTCAACTAACGATAGCCTGTCTTCTCTGCCCAGTGTTCTCTAGAACTTTCTCTCAAATCCACAATCCTAACTGGCTAACCCAACATTCCCAAACTGAACATCACAATTCCTTATCTTTAACGGTAACCCAAATATTATCAACGGAACACACAGCTTCTACAGAAAGCCACTGAATGAACTACCCTACGCATAAGCAGTCAAATCTTAACCAGGGTGTTGTTACACATGCAAAATGCTGGAGCAACTCAACAAATCAGGCACCATCTCTGGAGAGGAATAAATAGTCAACATTTCAGTCCAAGTCCCTTCTTCAGGAGCACCAAGTCCTGATTGCCAACTTGCCTATGCCAAGTTTACTTTTGCAAACACCAGTGAGAACCAAGCTGATTACAAAAGAAGCCAAGGGGAACTGTGTGGTAAACTATGCATACCTGTCTGTACACACCCCTCTGCTGACAGCTCCTGTGGCTCCTCCCACAGACCCCTGTATAAAGGCGACTGGGGCACTGCCCCTCCCTCAGTCTTTGAGATGTCATGCTCCCTTTTTGCTGTTAATAAAAGCCTATCGTTCACTTCCAGTCTCCTAGAGATATTGATGGTGCTTCAATTTTATTAACAGCAATTTTAAAACATGGAGAGCATTTTATGACCTGACAGATTGGATCTCGACCCTCAATCCCAGGAAGCCAGCAATGCTTTCGAACTCTGGCTATCATGCTTCGATTCGTACCTGGTGGAGATTCAAATGACCGAGCTTGCCACAATACACAGAGTTCTCCTCTCCAGGGTCAGTCCACGGGTCTACTCCATGATCAGGGACCAGCCAAACTACCAGGGCGCAATGGACGCCCTCAAGAGACAATACCTGCGGCCGGTGAACACCGTCTATGCAAGACATCGCTTAGCAACACGGCAGCAGCGGGCAGGAGAGTCGAGCACTAAGTTTGTCCGGGCCCTACAGACACTCATGTGGTTCCTGCGACTGCAGGGGACTGACAGCAGAACAGCATGCGGAGCTCCTGGTACGAGATGCCTTCGTCACGGGGATCAGGTCAGTGTACGTGCGTCAGCGGCTGCTGGAACACGCTGATCTTACTTTACATTCGGCAATCGAGCTGGCCGACAGGCTGGAGGCCGCTCTGTACAACGCTGACACTTTCCAGGCGCGCGATCTCCTGCCGGTCTCGTGGATGCCGCAGACCCTGTAAATTCATGCAATCTCCCGCCGGCAAATCGACCATGGCTGCTGCCATTTGCAACTCTGCAAAATGTTATTTCTGCGGACTTGAGGAGCACCCCCGAAAATGCTGCCCGGCCCGAGCAGCTACCTGCTCCAGCTGCGCCAAGGCTTGTAAGTCCAAACCACGAGCAGGGTCGAGCAGCGCTGCTTGCAAGGCATGGGGGCAGCCATCTTGGTCGGTGTCACCTCGCACCACCTACGACCCATGGGTGCTTACCGGGCACCCCACCGCGCTGGACCAAGGCAGCAATTCAACTCTGGCCTCCATGACCCTCGACCAAAGCACCCCACACCGGCTCGCAAAGTCAATGATGGACATCCTGGTGGAGGGGCACAGGACTAGCTGCCTGTTTGACACGGGCAGCACTGAGAGTTTTATTCACCCAGACACGGTGCATTGCTGCAGACTCGTGACACGGCCGGTAAGCCAGAGGGTCGCCATGGCTTCTGGGTCGCATACAACAGACATCCGGGGGGTTGTGTAGCAACACTAGTGGTGCAGGGCACAGAATATCAGGACTTTGTCTTACTGGTCATGCCTCAACTGTGTGCCCCTGCGCTATTGGGGCTTGACTTCCAGAGCCACCTGAAAAGTGTGACAATGGAGTATGATGGGCCCCTCCCACCAATCACTGTCAGAAATCCTCAGTTCTGTAGGAATTCATCACATACCCTGCTACTGACCACACACACACACCGACCCGCACATCCCACCCAGCACCATGCCAATGGCTGCGCTACTGACACCACTTGCAGCCTCTTCACCCTCAAGATCCCTTCCCCACCGCTGTTTACTAAACTGACCCCCGAATGTAAACCTGTGGCAACTAAAAGCAGGAGGTACAGCGCGGGGGACAGGGCCTTCTTTCAGTCGGAGGTGCAGCGGCTGCTCGGGGAGGGGATCATTGAGCCAAGCTCAAGCCCTTGGAGGGCCCAGGTGGTTGTTGTTCGGAATGGGCAGAAAAATAGGATGGTCGTGGACTATAGTCAGACTATCAATAGGTTCACACAGCTTGACACGTACCCCCTACCCCACATCGTGGATATGGTCAACCAGATAGCTCAGTACAAGGTGTACTCGACAATAGACCTACAATCCGCTTACCATCGTCCTCATCCGCCCAGAGGACTGCCCCTACACCGCCTTCGAGGCCTGCAGTCTCTATTGGATGTGGATAAATGTGAGGTTATCCACTTTGATTGCAAGAACAGGAAAACAGATTATTATCTGAACGGTGGCCGATCAGGAAAAGGAGAGGTGCAACGAGACCTGGGTGTCATTGTACACCAGTCGTTGAAGGTGGGCATGCAGGTACAGCAGGCGGTGAAAAAGGCAAATGGTATGTTGGCATTCATAGCAAAAGGATTTGAGTACAGGAGCAGGGAGATTCTACTGCAGTTGTACAAAGCCTTGGTGAGATCACACCTAGAGTATTGTGTGCAGTTTTGGTCCCCAGATCTGAGGAAAGACGTTCTTGCCATAGAGGGAGTACAGAGAAGGTTTACCAGATTGATTCCTGGGATGGCAGGACTTTCATATGAAGAAAGACTGGATTGACTAGGCTTATACTCATTGGAATTTAGAAGATTGAGGGGGGATCTTATTGAAACGTATAAAATTCTAAAGGGTTTGGACAGTCTAGATGCAGGAAGATTGTTTCCGATGTTGGGGAAGTCCATAATGAGGGGTCACAGTTTAAGGATAAAGGGGAAGCCTTTTAGGACCGAATGAGGAAAAACTTCTTAACACAGAGAGTGGTGAATCTGGGGAATTCTCTGCCACAGGAGACAGTTGAGGCCGGTTCATTGGTTATATTTAAGAGGAAGTTAGATATGGCCCTTGTAGCTAAAGGGATCGGGGGTATGGAGAGAAAACAAGTACAGGGTTCTGAGTTGGATGATCAGCCATGATCATACTGAATGGCGGTTCAGGCTCAAAGGGCCGAATGGCCTACTCCTGCACCTATTTTCTATGTTTCTATGTTTTTCTATCACTTCCTGCACGTCCCCTTCAGTTTCACGAATGTTGTCTCTGTCTTCCAGAGGGAAATGGACTGAATGGTGGACCAAAACTGAAGGCCACATTCCCATATCCGGATAACATCACTATCTGCGGTCATGACTGGCAGGATCATGACACCAACCTCCAAAGATTTTTCCAAGCGGCCAAAGTTTTTAACCTTACCTATAACAGGGACAAGTGCGTGTTCGGAACCACCCAACCTGCTATCCTTGGGTATGTCGTGGAGAACGGAGTCATTGGCCCTGACCCTGACCGTATGCGCCCCCTGTTGGAACTCCCTCTTCCCACCACCCTCAGAGCCCTCAAATGGTGCCTGGGCTTCTTTTCCTATTACGCCTAATGGGTCCCTCACTATGCAATCAAGGCCCGCCCCCTGGTCAAGTCCACTGCATTTCCCCTCTCAGCCTAGGCCCGCGCGGCCTTCAGCCACACTAAAGGGGACATTGCCAAAGCAACGATGCATGCGGTGGACGAGACCGTTCCCTTCCAAGTAGAGAGTGACGCCTCTGACTTCACGCTGGCTGCTACCCTCAATCAGGCAGGAAGGCCGGTAGCATTCTTCTCTCGTCCCCTTCAGGGCCAAGAAATTCGGCACTCCGCGGTGGAGAAAGAAGCCCAAGCCATAGTGGAAGCTAATAGGCACTGGAGGCACTATCTCGCCGGCAAAAGGTTCACCTTGCTGACCGACCAGCGCTCGGTTGCGTTCATGTTCAGCAACCAACAGCGGGGCAAAATCAAAAATGATAAAATTTTGAGGTGGAGAATCGAACTCTGCACCTACAACTATGATATCCTGTACTGGCCTGGAAGGCTCAATGAGCCTCCTGATGCCCTATCCCGGGGAGCGTGTGCCAGTGCGCAGCTCGACCAGCTATACGCCCTCCATGCAGATCTTTGCCACCCGGGGGTCACCCGACTTTACCTTTCATGAAAGCCCGGAACCTGCCGTACTCCCTTGAGGAAATCAGGACGATGACCAGTGACTGCCAAGTCTGCGCTGAATGCAAACCGCACTTCTACCATCCTGAAAGGGCGCAACTTATCAAGGCCACCCGCCCCTTTGAGCGACTGAGTGTCGACTTTAAGGGCCCCCTTCCCTCAACCGACCACAATGTCTGCTTTCTCAACATAATCGATGAGTACTCCCGTTTCCCCTTTGCCATCTCCTGCCCCGATACCACAGCCACGTCCGTCATAAAAGCCCTGCGCCAGCTCTTCACTCTATTCGGATATCCCTGCTATATCCACAGTGATAGAGGGTCCTCATTTATGAGTGACGAGCTGCGCCAGTACCTGCTGGCTAGGGGTATTGCTATTAGTATGACCACAAGCTATAATCCCCAGGGGAATGGACAGGTGGAGAGGGAGAATGCCACTGTGTGGAAGGCCGCACTCTTAGCCCTTAGGTCAAAAGGGTTGCCGGTCTCTCGCTGGCAGGAGGTCCTCCCCGAGGCGCTCCTCTCTATCTGCTCCCTGTTATGCACGTCCACCAATGCCACCCCTCACGAGCGACTCTTTTTCCCCAGGAAGTCTGCCACTGGGACCACCCTACTAGCTTGGCTGATGTCCCCAGGGCCAGTGCTGCTCCGGAAACATGCGAGGAGCAATAAGTACTCCCCGATGGTTGAGAGGGTTCACCTACTTCATGCGAACCCCCAGTATGCCTACGTGGTCTTACCTGATGGGCGGGAGGACATGGTCTCCATCCACGACCTGGCGCCCACAGGAGCACCAGACCCCTACCCCGAACACTCCATGGTGACTATGAACCCCGTACCCACCGATGTATATACCCACAAGACACTGCGCACGCCAAGCCCTACACAGACTCCTCACGACACTCCCGTACCGGGCACCACGCACACACATGAGGGATTACTGACGCCTAACGGGCTGGCACCTCAAGTCAGGGCGGAGCCAGCACAACCACCGGCACTGGTGCAATCACCACCGGTGTTACGTAGATCGCAGCAACAGACTCGACTGCCTAATAGACTTGACCTGTAAATATACTTGTCAGAAACTTTGCCCTGAGGGGACTCTCTTTTAAAACAAAGGAGGGGTGAATGTGGTAAACTATGTACACCTGTCTGGACACGCCTCTCAGGCTGATTACATAAGAAGACAAGGGGAACTGAAATAAGATTGGCAAGGAGGGTGTGAGGCAAGATTAGCTCCCAACAAAAATAGAAATGCAGAAGTATTCTCTGTGTATATAAATAGTAAAAAGGCAATGCCACTGTTTAAAAATGGGAACAGATGAACTTGTGCTGTGAAGTACTAGGTGCCTCTTTCTTTGGCATTGACTGGGATGCTTCCTTGGTAATAGTAAAAATGATGATAGTTGACTCACAAGATACATTACAAAAGACGAGTATGTGGGGATATTAGGAAAGTGGGCAACACTGGAATGTAGGCAGGTCACCAGGATTGTGCAATAATAACCATAAAGTTTCAACATAAGGGAGGGCTTGAGATAGGGTGGGTGTTTCCAGAGTGGTGAGTGTTACTTCTTTGCTTATCAAAGGAAGCAAGGACAAATTCTGCAAATGCAGATTGGTTAGATTAACCTCAGTTGTACAACCGTGGGCCCGAGGGGCAACTTTGTCACGCAGAGGATACCTGCAATGAGCCATCAGAGGAAATAGTTCAGGCAGGTACGATGACAAAATTTAAAAGAGAGTCGATAAGTACATGGATAGAAAGAATACAGAGGGATACGGGTGAATAGGACAAGCTTGGGGGCACCATGGTTGGAATGGATGAGTTGAGCTGAAGGCCGGCTTCAATGCAATATTGCTTTATGCCCTGAATACCCTCATCCTGAAGGTGCAAGCCACAATGTCTAAATTTCCATATGGTACAAAATCCAACAGTGATCCATCCTGCTAGGGTGCCAGTGGCATACTGAAGCAGGATGCACATAAGGTGCTGGAATTGGCAGGCACAAGGCAGATGAAGTTTAATACTGTAAGAGGAAATGTGAGGAATTTTGGGAGGAAGGGTGAGGGCAGGTGTTATGTTTGTACCTTCAAGATTTAAACTAATTCAAAGGAAAACACGGGGTGCAGGAATTCACTTTAAGCAAGGTGCACATGTATCAAGTGGTAGTGCGATGATGTATATAACTCACATATTTATACATGTAACCCATAATGAATTATTGAATCAAACAAGAATGCTAATTCAAACAATATATACTATATATATACATAAGATTAGTCAAATATTACTGAAATATTAAATACACAACACTCCTCCCTGCTTAGCTATAAAATCCAACTCAATAGAGAACGCATCTCAACTATATACATACTACACTGTATAATACTACTACTCTATACAGACATCCACAGCATAGTCAATTTTAAGAATACATACACAATGCTGGAAGAACTCAGTAGGTCAGGCAGCATCTGTGAGAAAAGAGTAGCCAACGTTTCGGGCCAAGACCCTGAAGGGTCTCACGGATGCTGCCTGACCTGCTGAGTTCTTCCAGCGTTGTGTACGTATTCTTTGATCCACAGCATCTGCAGTTGTATTTTTGTGTCTTTATAGTCAATTTTAAATTGTCCCACTCAGGCCTGAAGATTTAAACACTGTGAAGGGTTTCTTACTCTTATGGGATAACGTTTTTCCTGATAAGGGGGTCACTCTGCTTGGCTTGTGAGACATGTGGCTGTGAAATAATCTCAGGTTCTGGGGCCTCCACCATGGTGGTTGTTGGAGTTGACTCTGAGAATGTAGGGAGTGGTTCTGATAGTGATAATTATGAGTGTTATTCCTATGCCACTCAGTTAGCCACTCACACATGGGAGGAGTTCACATACTGTACAAGCAGGGTTATCAGTTAAATAATCCTGTATGTTGGTGTCTTGGGGTGCTCTGCAATCTCCCACAATGTCGACCACAACATTGTGTCAGAAGTGGTTAATCATCAATGAATTGCTGCTACAGGCCAGTGAGATCCCCACTTTATAGTAATTATGTTCTTGTTTATAAATATCTATGAAAAACATGCAGAGACTTATCAACCTAAACTGCCTATGCTAGTTGATAATTGTATGCTCTGCATGAGGAGAGAAATGGCCAGGTAATGCCTTCAAGCTGCACCCAAAAATGGATACATTGTAATAATCTGTGGGCCACTAGCCAGGGGAAGTGCACAGAGACACAGGCGCAGCAGAGAAGTCAGTCAAACTCTCAGGAGAGAAAAGAAAACTTCTGTAGTCCAAATAAATAAAATAATAAACCAACAAACAAACAGGAAAATGCAGCAAATCCCTGCAGTACCTACACCTACTTTCCTACTGAAGGTTACTGATACATTTGATTTCCCTAAACCCAGGGACTTTGAGAGATGGCTCAGATGCTTCGAGAGATTTCACAGGCTTCAGAAGAGCATCAAGTAAGCACATGGATATACCTCATGGGTGACATCATGTGTGAATTAGGACCAACAGATGCTCATGAAAAGGAATACAAGACTGCAGCGGTGTATGAAAACCAGTGGCATAAACATTAAGAGAACCAATTCCTACTGAACAGCATTACGCCCAAATCACACTGGTTCCAGTGTGAGTCTGTGATTGCTTCAGTCGCTACTTGATAGGCACTGAATTCCTGTTTGAGATAGACCACACGCCACTCGTCAGCCTCCTCAGCTTGAAACACATGGATCGTCTACCTGCTGAACTGTGTCTACGCCCACCTGGACAAGCCAGCGAGCACTGTGAGGGTCATGTTTTTTGACTTCTCCAGTGCGTTCAACACCATCTGCCCTGCTCTGCTGGGTGAGAAGCTGACAGTGATGCAGGTGGATGCTTCCCTGGTGTCATGGACTATTGATTACCTGACTGGCAGACCACAGTACGTGCGCTTGCAACACTGTGTGTCAGACAGAGTGGTCAGCAGCACTGGGGCTCCACAGGGGACTGTCCTGTCTCCCTTTCTCTTCACCATCTACACCTCGGACTTCAACTACAACACAGATTCTTGCCATCTTCAGAAGTTTTCTGATGACTCTGCCATAGTTGGATGCATCAACAAGGGAGATGAGGCTGAGTACAGGGCTACGGTGGGAAACTGTCACATGGTGTGAGCAGAATCATCTGCAGCTTAATGTGAAAATGACTAAGGAGCTGGTGGTGGACCTGAGGAGGTCTAAGGCACCGGTGACCCCTGTTTCCATCCAAGGGGTCAGTGTGGACATAGTGGAGGATTACAAGTACCTGTGGATACGAATTGACAATAAACTGGACTGGTCAAAGAACACTGAAGCTGTCTACAAGAAGGGTCAGAGCCGTCTCTATTTCCTGAGGAGACTGAGGTCCTTTAACACCTGTCGAACGATGCTGAGGATGTTCGATGAGTCTGTGGTGACCAGTGCTATCATGTTTGATGTTGGGTGCTGGGGCAGCAGGCTGAGGGTAGCAGACACCAACAGAATTAACAAACTCATTAGTAAATGTCAGTGATGTTGTTGGGGTGGAACTGGACTCTCTGACGGTGGTGTCTGAAAAGAGGATGCTGTCCAAGTTGCATGCCATCTTGGACAATGACTCCCATCCACTCCATAATGTACTGGTTAGGCACAGGAGTACATTCAGCCAGAGACTCATTCCACTGAGATGTAACACTGAGATCATAGGAAGTCATTCCTACCTGTGGCCATCAAACTTTACAACTCCTCCCTAGGAGTGTCAGACACTCTGAGCCAATAGGCTGGTCCTTGACTTATTTCCACTTGGCATGATTAATTTATTATTATTTAATTATTTTGGTTTTATATTGCTATATTTCTACATTATTCTTGGTTGGTGCGGCTGTAACGAAACCCAATTTCCCTCAGGGTCAATAAAATATGTCTGTCTGTCTTACCTCCACATCTGCAAAGATCCAGAATGAGGCTTACTGTGTGTGATGCTGCTGTGACATTGAGGATGCTATGCTAAGGTAAATGGACAGAAGGTGATTCCTCCCTCGTGGAAGGTACCAACATCTACTTAGCTCAGGCACATGAAAGGTTTTCTGTATCACAGAGTAAACTGGATGAAATACACGTTGAGTCGAAAGAGCCAAATTAAGT
The DNA here is from genome assembly GCF_030144855.1 of Hypanus sabinus. Lineage (NCBI taxonomy): Eukaryota > Metazoa > Chordata > Chondrichthyes > Myliobatiformes > Dasyatidae > Hypanus > Hypanus sabinus. Next base: position 8,121,371 of record NC_082722.1, read on the forward strand.
GTTGAAATCAAAATCGCATCCATCATTTGCATTGGTAGCATGCTCCACACTCTGCAGCCAGGTCATGGAATACTGTGAGCATGGATGGCCAGCCATTCCAAAATGAGCTCACAAACTCAGACCTTACTGGCTTGAAAGAGGCACACTTACCATGCTTGATGGTTTGCTGATAAAGGGCTCCAGACTTGTCATTCCTACTTCTATGCATGTCAGATCCACCAAGGACATCAAGTCATTGATGAATGTTACCTAAGAACAAGGCAACATGAATGTGTAAAGCAATGTGAAGCATGCAGAAAACTGCACAAGAATCATGCTGAATCTCTCTGTTCCACACAATTCCCATACTTTCCATGGAAAATTGCAGTCACAGGCATTTCTGAGCCAAAAAGAGACGAGTATCTTCTCATTGTGGATTACTACTCATGGAATGTTGAGTTGTCCAGGCTCTCCTCTACATCCTTGGCAATAGTTATACAGCACCTGAAAGTTGTGTCAGGGAGAAATGTGTCTGACAATGATCCACAATTCAGCTGCTCAGAATTCAAAGCCTTTGCTGAGGACAATGAGTTCAAACACCCAACAAGCAGTCCACAGCACTGTTTGGAAAGGACAGTGCAAACTGTTAAGAGTTTCTGACTGAAGGCAAAAGACCTCTACAAAGCACTGTTTGCTTATCACACCACAGCTCTTGTGAATGGCTACAGAGCTGTCAATGGGCTGGAGACTGAGAACAAACTTGTCCATTCTTCATTCCCTTCTCCAACCTCACTTCCTGGACTTCGACGATGTGAAAAGTTCTGAGACAATACAGCACAAGCAATCAAAGAGCATGCATGATCTCAGACACAGAGTAAAACCTTTGTCGCTGCTCAGGAGTGGTGAAGCTGTTTGGGTTTCAGACCAACTTGCCAAAGGAGCCCTAGTCCCGCAGCATGCACCATTGTCACCTGTGACCAGAGCATCACAAGGGGAAGCTGGGCGGAACAGGCAGGCACTCGTGCACCTTCAAAGTCCATGAAAGGTAGAGGAAGGAATTGAGTGGCCTGATCCATATGATAAAGACCACTTACCTGAGGTGGGTGCACCTGTTCAAGAATCTCCATCTGCTCCAACACTTCAAGGAACCTTTACTAGATATGGTGGCTTATCTGTCCCACCACAGAGATACACTCCATAGCCTAATAACCGGGCAAGTGACTAAAGGGGTAGAATAATCCTCTCACTTTTCAGGTGTATTCAGGTCACCTACCTTGACCTCTTTTAGGTTTATTGTTTTTGGAAAAGTGCCCTATTGTTGGAAACATTTCGCAAAGTTAGACTGTTCAATAAAAAAGGAGGAAACAGAGAGGGAGAGGGGGAGAGGGGGGAGAGACTGTTAAAAACGACAAGGAAGACAGTTGTGATGTTGGCAGGTCCTTTTTACGTTTATGTAAGGAGCACAAATTATGTGCTATGGGTAAAGTGAACTGACTCGCTCAATTTCAGTGACTATAATTTCAGTGCAGTTCTATGGATGAGAAGTATATACCTAGTTTTTCTTTTTTTCAAGAAGGGGAGATGTAATAATGTGATTCCAATGCCCCTTAGTTAGCCACTCCCACCTGGGAGGAGTTCATGTACTGTCATCAATAGAGTTCAGTTGAATACCCTGCAAGGCTAGTTTCCCAGCACGTTCTGCACTCTCCCTCAATATCGAACATGAAGTGGTAACCAATTTTCCTCTCTAACAATGAACTCTGCTCTCCTCATCTGATGGATGTATTGTCTCCAGATGCTATCAAATGCAATTTCCATTGTGTAGGAGAGTGGTCCAGTCTGTCCTCAATCTTTTCGAGTACCGAGTTTTCCTTCAACAGGACTGCTTGTCCAGGAAAAGAACATCGAACATCATTGTTTGAGGAGCTTTCAGTTGGTCTAAGCTGATTTTCTGCATTTTCCTTCTGAGATTGGGTTGAGGAGATCCAAGCTTGAGTGTAAGGGAACAGCGTAGCTGGTGAGTTGTTGATTGTGGAGTGTGTCACATTACAATATGCACAAAGGAAACTGGTACATAGAGATTGTATAGACTGTTCTGCTGACATTGCTTACAGTGTATTCTTTAGACTCTGGGCCAACCTTTCCAGCAAGCCATTTGTAGCTGGGTGGTGTGGTGCAGATGTAATATGTCTTATACCTTTCATTTCAGAAACTATTGAAACTGTCCCCCCACAAACTGAGGTCTATTGTCACTAATTAAGTGTTCTGGAACACCAGTCCTTGAGAGAGGCTTCTCAATTCATCAACAGTGTGTGATGCTGTCGTGGAGCTCTTCTGGCCAGTTTGTAGCTGCATCCACTACTACTAAGAAATTAGTGCCCACGAATGGTCTGGCAAAATCCACATGAATTCTCTGACTGTGCAATGCAGGTCAGTCCCAGGGATGGAGATGCACTGCTCTCGGCATCTACTGGACGTGATGGTTCCTGCACAGTGGATGGCAAGCTGCACAATCTGCTGATCTATCGCAGGCCACCAGACAAAGCTTCAAGCCGACACTTTCATTCCAACCATGCCTAGGTGGCGGTTCCTCCAACATAACAGCTCTCAACTTGGATGGTACAACTTAAGGCAATCTCTGTCAATGGCAAGTTCATCTCAGCGCTGGGAAAAATGGGGGAACTGGAGCTTCTGTTGCACATTCCAGCCATTTTGGATGGCCATGTAGACCTGAGACTGTGAGGGGTCTTTTCTGGTTTCCCATTGGATTACCTCTGCCATAATAGGGAGACTTGCAATTTGTGTTGGGGAGAATAAGTCAAGAGGAATGTCCTCTTAGAACCATAGAACATTACAGCACAGAAACATTCCTTTTGGCTCTTCTTGGCTGTGCCGAACCATTTTTCTGCCTAGCCCCACTGACCTGCACCTGGGCCATATCCCTCTATACACCTCTCATCCATGTACCTGTCCAAGTTTTTCTTAAATGTTAAAAGTGAGCCTGCATTTACCACTTCATCTGGCAGCTCATTCACACTCCCACCACTCTCTGTGTGAAGAAGCCCCCCCAATGTTCCCTTTAAACTTTTCCCCCTTCACCCTTAACTGATGTCCTCTGTTATTTTACTCCCCTAACCTCAGTGGAAAAAGCCTGCTTGAATTCATTCTGTCTATACCCATCATAATTTTATATACCTCATTCTTCAACGCTCCAGGGAATAAAGTCCTAACCTATTCAATCTTTCTCTGTCACTCATTTTCTCAAGTCCCAGCAACATCCTTGTAAACCTTCTTTGCACTCTTTCAACCTTATTAATATCCTTCCTGTAACTTGGTGATCAAAACCGCACACAATCTTCAAAATTTGGCCTCACCAATGCCTTATACAATGTCACCATAACATTCCAACTCTTATACTCAATACTTTGATTTATAAAGGCCAATGTGCCAAAAGCTCTCTTTACCCTATCTCCCTGTGATGCTACTTTTAGGGAATTTTGTATCTGTACTCCTAGATCCCTCTGTTCTACTGCACTCCTCAGTGCCCTACCATTTACCTAGTATGTTCTACCTTGGTTTGTCCTTCCAAAGTGCAATACCTCACACTTGTCTGTATTAAACTTCATCTGCCATTTTACAGCCCATTTTTCCAGCTGGTCCAGATCCCTCTGCAAGCTTTGAAAACCTTCCTCACTGTCCACTACACCTCCAATCTTTGTATCATCAGCAAATTTGCTGATCCAATTTACCAGATTATCATCCAGATCATTGATATAGATGACAAATAACAATGGACCCAGCATTGATCCCTGTGGCACACCACTAGTCACAGGCCTCCACTCAGAGAAGCAATCCTCCATTACCACTCTCTGACTTCTCCCACTGAGCCAATGTCTAATCCAATTTACAACCTCTCCATGTATACCTAGCAACTGAATCTTCCTAACCAACCTCCCATGCAGGACCTTGTCAAAGGCCTTACTGAAGTCTATGTAGGTAACATGCCTTCCCTTCATCCACTTTCCTTGTAACCTCCTCAAAAAACTCTGATAGATTTGTTAAACATGACCTACCATGCACAAAGCCATGTTGACTCTCCCTAATAAGTCCCTGCCTATATAAATACTTGTAGATCCTATCTCTTAGTACTCCTTCCAATAATTTACCTACTACCGACGTCAAACTTTCTAGCCTATAATTTCCCAGATTACTTTTAGAGCCTTTTTTAAACAATGGAACAACAATCCTATTCTCCAACCCTCCAGCACCTCACCCGTAGATACCAACATTTTAAATATAACTGCCAGGGCCCCTGCAATTTGAACACTAGTCTTCTTCAAGGTCTGAGGGAATACCCTGTCAGGTCCTGGAGATTTATCTACTCTGATTTGCCTCAAGATAGCAAGCACCTCCTCCTCTTCAATCTGTATAGGTTCCATGACTCACTACTTGTTTGCCTTATTTCCATTGACTCCATGCCAGTTTTCTTGGTAAATACAGACGCAAAAACCCATTTAAGATCTCCCCCATTTCTTTTGGTTCCATACATAGCCGACCACTCTGATCTTCAAGAGGACCAATTTTATGTAAAATTCTCAGGTATTTCCTTTTGCAAGGGGAAATGGGACATTCCATTAGCATTTCCATAATTAGCAGTTCCTTCAAGTCGACCTTGCAATTACCTTTATGTCCTCCAAGGAACAGAGCCCATCTCTGCATTCATCCTGCTGCTGTTAATGGAAAACCCTTCTGTGGATTGAAGATGGACACCAGTGTTTGACAATCAGTAAACTCTCTCGCACAGAAGTACTGGTTGAAATGTTCAAACCAGCTTCAAGGCCTCTCTGTCAATCTGCATGTACTTTTTCTCTGCAGCGGCAAGGGAACATGATGCAAAGGCTATGGGACGTTCACTTCCATCACTTGTAAAATGTGATATGATTGCGCCTATACCATAAGGCGAGGTGTCACAGACGAGCTTCGCTGGACAAAGCAGTGTGAACATAGTGTCTGATGTCACCATTTCCTTTGCCTTTTGGAAAGCCACCTCACACTGCTTTGTCCATTGCCATTTCTTCCCAATCTGCAGCAATGAGTTCAAGAGGTGGCGCACAGTAGCCAGGTTTGGCAGAAACCTGTAATAGTAATTGATAAATTTGAAAGCAGGCCACAGCTGTGACACATCTTATAGCATCCCCCACTCCTTGAATTTTCCCAGCACACCTGTGTAATCATTGTGTGTCAGTCATGTGACCACAGTAAGTCATGTTCAGTTTAACGAATTCACACTTGTTGTATCGTGCTCTGAGCCCATAATCTTCTCATCTTTTTAACACTGTCCTGAGATTCTGGGGATGTTCCTTGTCATCCTCACCAGTAACAATGATGTTATCCAGGTAACACTGAGAGCCTGGGCAGCCTTGCAGCACCTGAACCATAACTTTCTGCCAGACTGCAGATGCAGATGCTAACTCCCAAAATAAGCCTATTATAGCAATAAAGCTCTTTTTGAGTGTTTATGGTGAGAAACACTGCGGATTCTTTGTCCATCTCCATCTGTAAGTAAGCCTCAGCTAAGTCTACTTTGTTGAAGTGATTTCCTCTGGAAAGCTTTGCAGAGATATCCTCTATCAGGGCAGAGGGTATTGATCTACTTTCAGTACTGGGTTGATGGTGACCTTAAAATCACCACAGATCCTGACCCAGGTACGTTCTTCTTGGCTACTGGCAGCACTGGTGTTGCCCATGGGCTCCACTCAGCCTTGGACAGGATTCCTTCAGCCTCCAGGCAGCCGAGCTCGCTGGCTACTTTATCACAGATGGTATAAGGAACTGGATGACTTTGCAAAACTTGCGTGTAGCATTTTCATTTAACACTATTTTACCCTTGATATGTTTGAGTTTTCTAACACCATACTTTAACACTGCTGTGACATCGTTTAGTACCTTTCTTAATTTGCTTTCATATGGTTTCATTGCAGGGACATGGCATGCAAATGGTAGTAAATAGTAGATGGATCTCCAATCAAGTTGTAGTTGCCTCAGTCAATCATTCCTGTCACATCTCAGTCAGTCAATGCTGGTTCTGCTGCTTTTACCATATACAAGCTCAATGCATCTTGTTAGTTGTTGTATTTCACTGTTACGAATCTCACTTCCACACAAATCATTGTCAATTTTCACACTGTACATCTCAAGGCTACACAGCCTGGTGTTACTCTCATCATTATCAGATTTTACATCAACAACATGCATATTAGTTCTCTATTTGAAACTGCAACTTGACTTTTTATCTTTTTCTCTTCTTTGTACAGTCCATTTATTTTTGACTGCCCAATGTGTTATTTTGTATGTGACCTACTTTGTTGCATTTTCTACAAGTTTCAATTTCAAATCTGCATTTGTTTACTGTATGCGAGCCCCTGCCAAACAGTAGCACAATTTGTTCAGCCATGTCGGTTTTAGTTCATACTCACTTTCATTCCTGGCTGCAACTTAGTTGCATCTCTGCAGTTTCCAGTGAAACAATGATTTTAACTGCTCTTTTAAATGTGCTTCTGTTGGGAGCCTTTTTAAATACTTTGTTAGATTCCACAAACTAAACAATCCCTTCGTACATCATTTAGCACATTACCGAAGTGACAATGATCAGACTATTGCTTCAATTCAGCCACATAGGCTGTCTCCATCTTTTTGATTCCAATTATAAAACCTAAAGCATAAATGGTCCCGCATTAATTTCATGATATCAGCAAAGTTCATTTCTGCTGGTTTAAACCCAATGAACTCTGCAAAATTGGTATTTGTTTCTCATTGGTTTCAAAATACTGCTCAATTTGCTCAGTATATAACACCCATTTATCTGTTGTGTAATCAAACGCATCAATCTTTCCAATGTAGCCAGCCATTTCTGTTTTTTTATATGATTATTATTACTCGGTATTCACTCTACATTAAGCTGTGAATTCTGCGATATTCTGACTTGTCTTCCCTTCCAAAGAACATGTACTCCAAGTTTTGCACTTGCTGGCCTGATTTTTTTAAAAATTACCATTCTTCGCAGTGCATTTTTAGTTTGACTGTCTTGTTGTGCTTCAACAGGTGGGATGCCACCTTGGTTTTGTTTTAAAATACATTGTCACTAATGCTATGTTTGTACCTTCAAGACATTGAACTAATTCAAAGGAAGATATAGAGGTCTGGGAATGTGGCTCCAACTTCATGCTCACTTTAAGCAAGGTGCACAGGTAGTGTGTTGTAGCATGATGGCGTACACTGTACAATTCACACATTTATACATGGTTCATCAGCGCATCGATGAGTGACGGCAGTGACTGGAGCGAGGCTCAGCAGGGCCATCAGAGAGTTGGCTGAAGAGGTAGTAAAGGGCATTTTTGGCTGTGGCTGAGGAGGAAGGACAGAAATTGGGGACCAACTAACCTCACTGGGAGCTGCAAGGGGTGGTAGAGAGATACCCCTGCCACTGCTCCCCCACCAGGAGATGTACCAGGGCTAAGGGAGCAATTAGCAGTGGTTCCCGGCTGATAGCCCTGCAGCTGACCTAAGAGCACTGTTGGAGTGCAGCAGGCTGCAACGCCAAGCAGGAGACAACATCTTTCTGTAAATCCCGGTGAAATTTCTGGGTAACAAGTGATTACAGTGAAAGGGTAGTTGAGTCTATGGTAAAGAAGACAAATGCAATTTTGGCATTTATTTCAAGGGGAATAGAATATAAAGGCAAGGAGATAATGCTGAATCTTTATAAGACAGGCTGCACTTGGAGTATTGTCAACAGTTTTGAGCTCCATATCTCAGAATGGATGTGTTGTCATTAGAGAGTCCAGAGGAGGTTCATGAGGATGGTTCCAGGAATGAAGGGGTTAACATGCATGGAGCATTTGGCACCTTTCAATCTGTACTCACTGGAATTTAGAAGAATGCGGGGGGGATCTCATTGAAACCTTCCGAATGTTGAAAGGACTAGACAGGGTGGATGTGGAGAGGATGTTTCCTATGGTGGAGGTACCCAGAACTAGAGGGGTGACCTTTTAGAAATAGGCAAGGAGGAATTTTTTTAGGCAGAGTAGTGAATCTGAGGAATGCTTTGCCACAGACTGAGGTAGAGGCCAAGTCTGTGAGTATATTTAAGGTGCAAGTTGATCATTTTCTGATTGTTCAGGGCATCAAAAGATATGGCAAGAAGGCAGATGTATGGAGTTGAGTGGGATCTGGAATCAACCATGATGGAATAAGCAGAGCAGATTCGATGGGCTGAATGGCTTAATTCTGCTCCTATGGCTTATGGTCTAAGAAGGCCCAACAATGGAGGGTAGCCCCTGTGAGCACACAAACACACCTGACATTCCCCAACTGTGCAGCCACTCTGCAAAGCTAAGAGGAAGAAACCAGAAATAAGCACAACATCAAGTGGCCAAAGGCAAGTGAAGTGGCCGAGTGGCAGAGGCTGGCATGGACCTCAGCCCGATCCTAGAACCCACGCTAAGTGGCCGAGTGGCAGAGGCTGGCGTGGACCTCAGCCCGATCCTAGATTACACGCTATGTGGCCGAGTGGCAGAGGCTGGCATGGACTTCAGCCCGATCCTAGATTACACGCTATGTGGCCGAGTGGCAGAGGCTGGCATGGACCTCAGCCCGATCCTAGATTACACGCTACGTGGCCGAGTGGCAGAAGCTGGCATGGACCTCAGCCCGATCCTAGAACCCACGCTGAGTGGCAGAGGCTGGCATGGACCTCAGCCCGATCCTAGATTACACGCTATGTGGCCGAGTGGCAGAGGCTGGCATGGACCTCAGCCCGATCCTAGATTACACACTATGTGGCCGAGTGGCAGAAGCTGGCATGGACCTCAGCCCGATCCTAGATTACATGCTACGTGGCCGAGTGGCAGAGGCTGGCATGGACCTCAGCCCGATCCTAGAACCCACGCTGAGTGGCAGAGGCTGGCATGGACCTCAGCCTGATCCTAGATTACACGCTACGTGGCCGAGTGGCAGAGGCTGGCATGGACCTCAGCCCGATCCTAGATTACACACTATGTGGCCGAGTGGCAGAGGCTGGCATGGACCTCAGCCCGATCCTAGATTACACGCTACGTGGCCGAGTGGCAGAGGCTGGCATGGACCTCAGCCCGATCCTAGATTACACGCTACGTGGCTGAGTGTCAGACAAGCTTAACTCATTTGGAGATTTCCTCTATGAAGTGTGTTGAATTAGATTTGGCGAAGTTGACGTTAAACGAGTCGCTACTCCAAGAGAAAGGGAAGAAGGGGAGAAGGACAATACGAAGGCAGCACCAGCAGTGAAAGCAACACAGGAGGAGACTGGCTTGTGAACCGAAGTGAAACAGAAGCTGGCCAGGCTGTGAAGGGCAGAGCACAGCTGTATGCGCAGGAGAAAAAAGGAGAGGGAGACAGCCAGTTTCACCAGGGAATGTTCCGTGTCTTGCTCCTCAAACCGTACAGTTTGACTACTCCCCCACCAAACCAAGTGAAGTCAGAGAAGTCATCAAAAAGGCAAGATCAGCTTCAGAGCTCAGATCTGAACAGAATTCCTTACAAGCTTTACAAAGTGTGCTAAAGATCCTGCGGAACTTAATGAGAACTGCCTGGAGAAACCAACACATCGCATCAGAGTGGCAAAGAGCTGTGGCAGTGGTCATCCCCAAAGGGCCGAACTCCAGCTCCATGAACCAGTTCAGGAGGTTTGCACTGCAGAGCGTCGAGGGGAAATTTTCTTCTCAGTCCATGTAAGAGGATCAGCAGCTCCCTCATGGACACCAGCTGCCGGAAGGCGGGAGGGAGTTCCAGGCTTCCCGGAGTGTGGAGCATCACCGATACGGGACCAGATCCAACAAGCCCAGCGTGACCCTTTCACACGTCGTGTGGCTGGATCTTGCAAATGCCTATGGATCTAAGCCTTACCATCTCAGCAACTCTGTGATGAAGTTCTGTTACATTCCCGACTGCGTTAGATGCCAGGTTTCCAATTACTTCAGTGACCACCAGATGGGCTTCTTGTTCTGAAACTTTACAACGGGGTGGCAACAGCTTGAAGTAGACATTGCAATGGGGTGTTCCATCTCTCCCAATATGTTTGTGACAGCCTTCAAGAACATCCCAATGAAGCAAGGTAGATGGTTGGAGTGATGAAGTTACAGTCAGGACAGAAGCTTGTTGAGAAGCTACAGGGCTGACGTCACAAGCATCCTTCAGACGGCTGCATGCACAAGAAGACTGCTGAAGAGTCTGGACGAGCTAGTGACATGGGCAAGGATGAAGATCAAGCCCTCCAAGTCGTGAAGACTCTCCATCAGAAAAGGGGTCAGAAGTGACAACATCACCTTTGTTGTAGATTCGAGAAAATCCTATTGTTGGCCAGGCAGCCCATCCAAAGCTTTGGGAGGCAGTACATCACAGAGCAGGTGGGAAAAGTAATACAGAAACAGCTTGCAGAGTGCCTGGCCAGAATCAGACAGAGTCAACTACCCAGAACGTATGAAGTGTGGTGAACCAGTTCACGCTGTACCAAAGGGTGCTGTGGCCCCTGAAAATGTGTAAAATTCCCTACTCAACAGCCAGCAAGATGGATGGGACTGCCATCTCGTACATCTGTAAATGGCTGGGGCTGCCTCAGTGCTTTTCAGACTCTGGCCTTTTCAGGAAGCTACCAGTGAGATCCATCAGCCTTGGAACAAGCAGGAGAAAACCCAACAGGTCTAAACAGACTCTGTCTATCCACTCTCATAATTTTATATGCTCCTATGCTGTCTCTTCTCAGGGCCCTTCAGACCAGGCTATCCAATCTCTCCCAGTAACTCAAGCCCTCCCACCCAGTTAATGGGTTTGTGAAGGCTCGAGAAACTGCAGACGTCAGAATCGAAAGCAACAATCAATCTGCTTGAGGAGCACCGTGGGTCAGGCAATACATGTAGGGGGAAAGGAATTACTGAAATAAACTTTATATGTGGATTTGTGAATGCTTGCACTCATTCTTGCTTGGCCACATCCCATAGTGCAGAGACCAGAACAGCCACAGCACTCCAAGTGCAGCCAAACCAACATTCTGCACAACCACAAGGCAATCCAACTAGATTCCTCGGCTGACGACAGGGGAAGCGTGCAGGCATCTGTACAAGGCTCTGAACCACTTATGGGTTGAAGTCTCCGAGTAACGTAATCAATGGTTGGGCACCAGATCTCCCTCCCCCAGCTTCTGTCATTTGGTCTCTACACATCCATTGTGACAGAGAAATCGGCAGTTATTTCTTTAAGCAATGAGTTTTTACAACCTAGAGCAAGCTGTTGATGGAGCAGAAGTTGATTCAATAGCAACTTCTAAAACTGAATTGCTGAGGTACTTGAAAAGAAAACTGTAAATTGTAACCGGTAAATTGGTTTATCGTTGCTGTGTGTGTTGAGGTACAATGCTAAACACTGTTTGCAAGCGAAAAGCAGTACCAGAGTGCAGATGGTGTGTTTGAGATGGGTACAGAGGCATTTGGATAACTACAGGGAAGGAAGGGGCTTGGGAGGCTATGGGCCAATGAGGAGAACTGAGATTAGCAGGAAGGACTGGTTCGGTCAAAGGATCTGTTTCAATGCTGTGTTAGTCTATGGTTCTTCTAAAGTGTTACAGTTACAGAGAAACTCCAGCGCAGGCAGACAATAAGATGCAAGGCCATGACAAGGTAGATTGTGAGGTCAAGTGTCCATGAAATCCATTCAGAATCATATCACCAGCCTACGTTGTGAGATTTGTTGTGCGGCAGCAGTACATTGCAAAGTATAATAATAAAAACTGTACATTGAAGTAAGAACCATATATACACATAGTTTTAAAGTTTAACAAAATAAGTAGAGCAAAAAGAGAAAAAAAACAATGAGGTAGTGTTTATGGGTTCAATGTTCATTCAGAAAACTGTTGGCAGAGGGGCAGAAGCTATTCCTGAATCATTGATCGTGTGCCTTCAAGCTCCTGTACCTCCTCCCTGATGGTAGCAATGGAAAGAGCTTATGTCCTGGGTGATGGGGTTCTCAATGATGTATGCTGCCTTTTTGAGGCATCGCTCCTAGAAGACATCCTGGATGCTGGAGAGGCTACTGCCCGTATTGCAGTTTACAACATTCTGCAGCTTACTTCGATCCTGCGCAGTGCCCCCACCCCCTGTACTAGATGAGAATGTAGCCATTTAGATCAAGTCAAGTCTATTAACATTTAACTATATACAGTATATGTAAAAGCTATATGTAAAAGTATATTACCTTATAGAAACAAGATGACATTTCTCTGAAGTTTTCTGATGACTCTGCCATAGTTGGATGCATCAGCAAGGGAGATGAGGGAGTACAGGGCTACGGTGGGAAACTTTGTCACATGGTGTGAGCAGAATCATCTGCAGCTTAATGTGAAAAAGACTAAGTAGCTGGTGGTGGACCTGAGGAGGGCCAAGGCACCGGTGACCCCTGTTTCCATCCAAGGGGTCAGTGTGGACATGGTGGAGGATTACAAATACCTGGGGATATGAATTGACAATAAACTGGACTGGTCAAAGAACACTGAGGCTGTCTACAAGAAGGGTCAGAGCTATCTCTACTTCCTGAGGAGACTGAGGTCCTTTAACATCTGCCGAATGATGCTGAGGATGTTCTACAAGTCTGTGGTGGCCAGTACTATAATGTTTGCTGTTGTGTGCTGGGGCAGCAGGTTGAGGGTAGCAGACAGCAACAGAATCAACAAACTCATTTGTAAGGCCAGTGATGTTGTGGGGGTGGAACTGGACTCTCTGACGGTGGTGTCTGAAAAGAGGATGCTGTCCAAGTTGCATGCCATCTTGGACAATGACTCCCATCCACTCCATAATGTACTGGTTAGGCACAGGAGTACATTCAGCCAGAGACTCATTCCACCGAGATGTAACACTGAGCATCATAGGAAGTCATTCCTAACTGTGGCCATCAAACTTTACAACTCCTCCCTCGGAGTGTCAGACACCCTGAGCCAATAGGCTGGTCCTGGACTTATTTCCACCTGGCATAATTTACTTATTATTATTTAATTATTTATGGTTTTATGTTGCTATATTTCTACACTATTCTTGGTTGGTGCGGTTGTAACGAAACCCAATTTCCCTTGGGATCAATAAAGTATGTCTGTCTGTCTGAACCAGGGTGTTCACACCAGAACGCTCTCCAGAGTACATCTGTAGAATTTGTGAGTGTCTTTGGTGAGATAGCAAATCTCCTCGACCTCCTAATGAAACAAAACTGCTCTTGTACCTTCTTTGTAACTGCATCGACATGTTGAGCCCAGGATAGATCCCCAGAGACACTGTCAGCCAGAAACTTGAAAGTGCTCACTCTTTCCACTTCTGATCCCTCTGTGAGGACTGGTGTTCCCTTGTCTTACCCTTTCTGAAGACCACAATCAATTCTCTGGTCTTACTGACGTTGTTTCTGAGGTATCTCTCAATCAGCTGACATATCTCGCTCCTCTCTGCCATCCGAAATTCTGCCAACAATAGTTGTGTTGTCAGCAAATTTATAGATGGCATTTGAGCTGTGCCTAGCCTCACGGTCATGGGTGTAGAGAGAGTACAGCACTGGACTAAGCCCACATCCTTGAGCTGCACCAGTGTGGATTGTCAGTGAAGTGGAGGTGTTATTTCCAATCTGCAGTCTGTGGTCTGCTGAGGAAGTTAAGGATCCGGATGCAGAGGGAGGTACAGAGGCTCAGGTTCTGAAGATTTTTGATTAGAACTGAAGGAATGATTGTGTTAAACATTGAGCTGTGGTCAATAAACAGCAATTTGACATAAGTCGTAGTATTATCCAGCTGCGCAGGTTGACTCTGTGGTTAAGAAGGCGTACGGTGTATTGGCATTCATCAATCGTGGAATTGAATTTAGGAGCTGAGAGGTAATGTTGCAGCTATATAGGACCCTGGTCAGACCCCACCTGGAGTACTGTGCTCAGTTCTGGTCGCCTCACTATAGGAAGGATGTGGAAACTATAGAAAGGGTGCAGAGGAGATTTACAAGGATGTTGCCTGGATTGGGGAGCAGGCATTATGTGAATAGGTTGAATGAACTCAGCCTTTTCTCCTTGGAGTGAAGGAGGATGAGAGGTGACCTGATAGAGGATGATGAGAGGCATTGAATATGTGGATAGTTAGAGGCTTTTCCCAGGGCTGAAATGGTTGCTATAAGAGGATATAGGTTTAGGGCACTGGGGAGTAGGTACAGAGGAGATGTCAGGGGTAAGTTTTTTACTCAGAGAGTGGTGAGTGTGTGGAATGGGCTGCCAGCAACGGTGGTGGAGGCGGATATGATAGGGTCTTTTAAGAGGCTTTTAGATAGGTACATGGAGCTTAGTAAAATAGAGGGCTATAGCTAAGCCCAGTAATTTCTAAGGTAGGGACATGTTCGGCACAGCATTGTGGGCCAAAGGGCCTGTATTGTGCTGTAGGTTTTCTATGATCCAAGGCTGCATGAAGAACCAATGAGATCATATCCGCTGTAAAGCTATTGTGGCGATAGGCAATTTGCAGTGGGTGCAGGTCCTTGCTGAGGCAGGAGTTGATTCTTGCCATGACCAACCCCTCAGAGCACTTCATCACTGTAGATGTGAATACTACTGGACTCACACTGCTCTTCTTGGGCACTGGAATGATTGTCGCCCCTTTGAAGCAGGTGGGAACTTCTGACTGTAGCTTTTGGAGATCAAAAATGTTTTGAACTGATAAATATCTTTGAACCTTTTAATTCGTCTGATAGCAATGGGATAGAAGCTATCCTTGGGCCTGGTTTGCAGGGTTACAGAATAATAAACATATTTATAAATACGTTTTACCAACTATCTCAAGGCTTCCACTTAGGTGACATAGAACATACAACCTTTTAACCTACTCTAAGATCAATTTAACCCTTCCTTCCTATATCGCCCAAGTTTTTCTATCATCCATGTGCCTATTTAAAAGTCTCTTAAATGTACCTAATATATCTGCCTCTGCCAATACTCCTGCCAGGGTTTTCCACACACCCACCACCATGTAGCTCTAACATCCTCCCGTACGTTCTTCCAATCATCTTAAAATTAAAATTATAAATTATCCCCCACTTGTCCATTTCCATCCTGGGAAACAATCTCTGGCTATCCACTTGACTTATGTCAGTTTTATCACTTTTGTCAAATTACCTCTCACTCTGTGTTGCTCCAACCAGAAAAGCCCCTAGCTCACTCAATAATGGAATAGAGTTGATCTCCAGGGTAATGAATCACCTCATCCCCACCTACAGAACACCCTTGTCTCCTGTGTAATAAACCCCTCCATCCTCCTGTGTTGTGTTCCTACCCAGAGGAGAAGCAAGCACCATCGCTCTCCTTTAACTGGCACTGAAACTTACACAGAACTCAGAGAAACAGAACACCCTAGGAGCACGGAAATCCCTCGCACAATCCACCTACCTCATGAGTATGCTAAACTACACATGCATGCACAAAATTCTGGAGGAGCTCAGCAGGACAGGCAGCATCTATGGAGAGGAATAAATAGCTGAAGTTTCAGACCAAGGTCCTTTATCATGATTCCTGATATGTTGACTGTTTATTCCCTTCCATAAATGCCGCCTGAACTGCTGAGTTCCTCCAGCATTTTGTGTGTGTTGAGGAAATATAAGAACATAGGAAGTAGGAGCAGGAGTGGACCATCTGGTCTGTTGAGTTTATCTGCCATTCAGTAAGATCATGGCTGATCTGACCATGCACTCATGTCCACTGACCTGCCTTTTCCCCATAACCCTTAATTTCCTGCAATGCAAAATTCTATCCATCCTTGTCTTAAATATATTTACTGAGGTAGTCTCCACTGCTTCACTGGGCAGAGAATTCCACAGATTCACCACTCTCTGGGAACAGCAGTTCCTCCTCATCTCTGTTCTAAATTTACTCCCCCAAATCTTGAAGCTATGCCACCTAGTTCTAGATTCACTTATCAGTGGAAACAACTTTTCTGTCTCTATCCCTTTCATAACTTTGTATGTTTCTGTAAGATCTTCTCACATCCTTCTGAATTCCAGCGAGTACAGTTGCAGGCAACTCAATCTCTCCTCATAGTCTAACCCCCTCATGTCTGGAATCAACCTGGTGAACCTCCACTGCACTGCCTCCAAAGCCAGTATATCCTTCCTCACGTAAGGAGACCAGAACTACATGCAGTACTCCTGGTGCAGCCTCACCACTACTCTGCACAGTTGTAGCATTACCTCCCTGCTCTTAAGTTCAATCTCTCTAGCGATGAAGGCCAACGCTCCATTTGCCTTCTTGATAGCCTGCTGCACCTGCAAACCCACCTTTTGTGATTCATGGACAAGCACTCCCAAGTCATTCTGCAATCTTTTATCATTTAAATAATAATCTGATCTTCCATTTTTCCTTCCAAAGTGGATGACCTTGTATTTACCAGCATTGTACTCCATCTGCCAGACCCTTGGCCACTCACTTAACCTATCTATATCCCTCTGCAGACTCTCCGTATCCTCTGCACAGTTTGCTTTTCCACTCAATTTAGTGGCATCAGCAAACTTAGATACATTACATTCAGTCCCCTCTTCCAGATTGTTAATGTATATCGTGTATAGTTGCGGGCCCAACAGTGACCCCTGCAGCACACCGCTCACCACTGATTGCCAACTCTCTGCTTTCTATTGGTTAACTAATTCTCTATCCATGCTAATATATCGATCACCCCCAACTCTTATCTTATGGATAAATCTTTTATGTGGCATCTTATCGGAAGCCTTCTGGAAATCCAAGTAAATAATGCCATCTGTTCCCCTCTGTGTTTGTTATATCCTCAAAGAACTCCAGCAAGCGTGTCAAACAGGACCTGCCTCTGCTGAATCCATACTGCACCTGCCTGATGGATCCATTCTTTCCAGATGCGTTGCTATTTCTTCTTTAATGATAGCTTCAAGCATTTTCCCGACTACAGTTATTAAACTAACTGATCTATAATTGCCTTCCTTTTGCCTACTTCCTTTTTTGAACAATGGCATGAAATTTGCCTTCTTCCAATCTGCTGGGACCTGCTCAGAGTCCAGAGAATTTTGGTAAATTATCAGCAAAGCCTCTCCACTAACTTCTGCCATTTTGTTCAGTACCATGGGATGCATTCCATCTATCTACAGGCCCACAAGTTTGCTCAGTACGACCTTTTTAGTGATAGCTATTGTATTGACGTCCTCACCTTCTATTGCATCCATAGTGTCTCCCTTTGACATATTAGATGTGTCCTCCACCATGAAAACTGGCACAAAGAGATCTAGGAGTCCTTGTTCATCAGTCACTGAAGGTGAATGAACAAGTGCAGCAGGCAGTGAAGAAGGCTAATGGAATATTGGCCTTTATTACAAAGGGAATTGAGTACAAGAGCAAGGAAATCCTCTTGCATTTGTACAGAGCCCTGGTGAGACCACATCTGGAGTATTGTGTACAGTTTTGGTCTCCAGGGTAAGGAAGGACATCCTGGCTGTAGAGGAAGTGCAATGTAGATTCACAAGGTTAATTCCTGGGATGTCCAGACTGTCTTATGCAGAGAGGTTAGAGAGACTGGGCTTGTACACGCTGGAATTAAGGAGATTGAGAGGGGATCTGATTGCAACATATAAGATTATTAAGGGATTGGACAAGATAGAGGCAGGAAATATGTTCCAGATGCTGGGAGAGTCCAGTACCAGAGGGCATGGTTTGAGAATAAGGGGTAGGTCATTTAGGACAGAGTTAAGGAAAAACTTCTTCTCCCAAAGAGTTGTGGGTGTCTGGAATGCACTGCCTCAGAAGGTAGTGGAGGCCAATTCTCTGGCTGCTTTCAAGAAGGAGCTAGATAGGTATCTTATGGATAGGGGAATCAAGGGATATGGGGATAGGGCAGGAACTGGATATTGATAGGACTTGATCAGCCATGTCTCAGAATGGCGGTGCAGGCTCGAAGGTCCAAATGGTCTACTTCTGCACCTATTATCTATTGTCTATTGTCTATAATACTCATTCAAAGCCTTGGCCATTTCCTCATTACCCAATATCAATGCCCTCTTTGCATCCTCCAAGGGACCTACACCCACCCTTTTCTGCTTTATATAATTATCAAAACTTTTACTATCCATTTTTATATTTTGTGCCAGTTTATTTTCATAACCTATCTTCTCCTTCTTTATTACTTGCTTAGTGGTTATTTGTTGCTGTTTAAAGTTTTCCCAATCTTCCAATTTCCCACTATTCTCAGCAACTTTGTACACCTGAGCTTTTAGTTTGATGACTTCTTTTATTTCCTTAGTTATCCACGGCAAGCTCTCCCCGCCCTTACTCTCCTTGTTTTTAACTGGAATATACCTTTGTTGAACACTGTGAAAGACCTCTTAGAAAGTCTTCCACTGTTCCTCAACATATAACCTGTATTCCAAGTCTACCCGATCCAACCCTTCCCTCATCCCGTTGTAGTCTCGCTTGTTTAAGCATAATATATTGGTTTTAGATTGAACTATTGCAACCCGTCATTTGTATGAGAATCTCAATCATACTTTTTTTTTACAGCATTTGCAGAATCTCTTGTGTTTCTGGTTTGTCAGAGGAGTGGGCTTGAAAGATTTGCTTGGTGCAGTTTGCACCTCATGTTACTTCCAGGAGAGGGAGCCATATCAACAGTAAACAAGGCAACATTTCAGGAAATGGAAAGTTATCATTAAAGGATTCACAAATCATCACCCAAAAACATGAGACACAGAATAAAAATTCACTCTCCTGGATTTTTGCATCAACTTTTATTGCACTTTCCACTCACATTTCTTGACATATGCACAGACGATGTGTCCTTGCTTGAAAAAATACCATGCTAACAGTTTTCCCGGAACATAAACCACGCATCCTCTCACCTCTCTGCAACCCAGTGGTTAGCTGTGATCTCACCTTTCACCTTCTCACTATCCTTCTTCCCCACCCCCACCTCCTTGTTCTGGCTTCTTCCCCCTTCCTTTCCAGTCCTGATGAAGCTTGACTGGTGGTTTCTTTCCATATACATGAGTTCCTCCAGCATTTTGTGTGTGTCACTTGTATTTGTTTAAATACTTGAGGTGAATAGACAGAAGATAAGCGACTGTTCTAGGCCTGATTTTATCCCAGCAAGCCCTCTGCTGTTTGTGCGATTTGGGTTTTTTTTTGTGCGTGTCAGTTTGGGTTTTGATGCTTTTTTTCTTTGACCGGGTTCCATGATTCTTCTTTGCTTCGTGACTGTCTGTGGGGAAGAAGAATCTCTGGTTGTCTACTACACACACACTTTGATAGCACCTCACCTGGGCCACCGTGGTCTATCTCAGCACAGCCTAAAACAGCTCCATTGCTGTCTCAGCTGTGATTGACCTTGATATCCTCTTCTATGGCAGAGAGTCAGAGGACACTGAACTCAGAAGGCACAAGGAGATGGTCCAGGAATTAGGCAAGCCCAGCCTCAAGATGTCAAACTACAAACATCCCACAACCACGCATTGTCTGGGATGTAAAAACTGAGAGTAAGAGCACAGTTCAGATTTGGAGCTGTCATGTTCATCACACAGAGCCACAAGAGGAATCCACTATTTCCACTCTGAATGCTCAGAATAAAGAATAGCAAATGATAATACTGCACCACAGACCAGCAACTCACTGTGGCCACACCATCAAAAGGGGATGTGTGCTGGGGACCAGACCCTTCCCAGCCCACCAGCCCGGCCATCTGACGGCTCACTATCACATTCCAGTCATTCTCTCTGTCTTCAGAATCAGGTTTATTATCATTGGCATGTGTCGTAAAATTTGTTAACTTAGCAGCAGCAGTTCAATGCAATACATAATATAGAAGAAAAATAAATAAATAAATAGATTGATTACAGTATACATATATTGAATAGATTAAAATTGTGCAAAAACAGAAATAATATATATTAAAAATGTAAGGTAGTGTCTAAGGGTTTAATGTTCATTTAGGAATTAAACGGCAGAGGGGAAGAAGCTGTTTCTGAATCGCTGAGTGTGTGTCTTCAGGCTTCTGTACCTCCTACCAATGGTAACAGTAAGAAAAGGGCATGCCCTTTAATAATGAACCCTGCCTTTCTGACACACCGCTCCTTGAAGATATCCTGGGTGTGTTGTAGGCTAGTATCCAAGATGGAGCCGACTAAATTTACAACCCTCTGCAGTTTCTTTTGGTCCTGTGCAATAGCTCCCCCACCCCCCCACCATATCAGACAGTGACGTAGCCAGTGACAAATGCTCTGCACAGTACATCGGGAGAAGTTTTTGAGACTGTTTGTTGACATAGCAAATCTCTTCAAACTCCTAATGAAGTATAGTCACTGTCTTGCCTTCTTTGTAGCTGCATTGGTATGTTGGGACCAGGTTAGGTCCATGGAGATCTTGACACCCAGGAACTTGAAACTGCTCACTCTCTCCACTTCTGATCCCTCTATGAGGATTGGTATGTGTTCCTTCATCTTACCCTTCATAAAGCCCACACGTCAGCTCTTTCATCTTACTGATGTTGAGTGCCAGGTTGTTGCTGTGACACCACTCCACTTGTTGGCATATCTCACTCCTGTATGCCCTCTCAGCACCACCTGAGATTCTACCAACAATGGCTGTATCATCAGCAAATTTATAGATGGTATTTCTGCTATGCCTAGCCACACGTTCATGGGTACACACCCTTGAGGTGCACCAGTGTTAATCATCAGCGAGGAGGAACGATTATTACCAATCTGCACAGATTGTGGTCTTCTGGTTAGCTAACAGCATTGTGAAGGACCCCACGTACCCCTCATACAAACTCTTCTCCCTCCTGCCATCTGGCAAAAGATACCAATGCATTTGGGCTCTCACGACCAGACTGTGTAACAGTTTCTTCCCCCAAGCCATCAGACTGCTCAATACCCAGAGTCTAGACTGACATCTACATCATTTATTATTATATTGAAATTTGTCCTCTACTGTGCCTATTGTCTTGATTATTAATTATTGTACTGCTCTGCACTGTTTGGTGCACTGTATGTAGTACTGTGCAGGTCTGTAGTCTAGTGTAGTTTTTGTGTTGCTTTACGTAGTCGAGTGTAACCTTGTGCTGTCTCACATAGTCTAGTGTAGTTTTGTGTTGTTTCATGTAGCACCATGGTCCTGGAGGAAAGTTGTTTCATTTTTACTGTGTACTGTACCAGCAGTTTATGGTCGAAATGACAATAAAAAGCGACTTGACTTGACTTGTCTTGACTTGAAGTTGAGGATCCAATTGCAGAAGGAGGTACAGAGGACCAGGTTCTGCAATTTCTCTATCAGGATTGTGGAAATGATGGTATTAAATGCTGAGCTGTAGTCGATAAACAGCATTCTGACATAGGTGTTTGTGTTGTCCAGGTGGTCTAAAGCTGTGTGGAGAGCCATTGAGATTGCGTCTGCCATTGACCTATTGTGGTGATGGGCAAATTACAATGGGTCCAGGTCCTTGCTGGGGCAGGAGTTCAGTCTAGTCATGACCAACCTCTCAAAGCATTTCATCACTGTTGATGTGAGTGCTACCGGGCAATAGTCATTAAGGCAGCTCATATTATTCTTCTTAGGCACTGGTATAATTGTTGCTGAGGCAGGAGTTCAGTCCAGTCATGACCAACCTCTTGGAGGCTTTTTCCCAGACCTGAAATGGCTAACACGAGAGAAGACAGTTTTAAGGTTCTTGGAAGTAGGTACAGAGGAGATGTCGGGGTAAAGTTTTTTATGCAGAGAATGGTGAGTTCATGGAATGGGCTGCCAGCGACGGTGGTGGAAGTGGATACAATAGGGTCTTTTAAGAGGCTCCTGGACAGGTACATGGAGCTTAGAAAAATAGAGGGCTATGGGTAACCCGAGGTAATTTCTAAGGTAAGTACATGTTCGGCACAGCATGTGGGCTGAAGGGCCTGTATTGTGCTGTAGGTTTTCTATGTTTCTATGTGACCAACTAACCAACTAACTCATACGTCTTGGAAAGTGGGAGGAAAGCAGAGCACCCAATGAAACCCACGCAGTCACGGGGAGAATGTACATGGTCTTCATCATCAGTGGTGGGGTTGAACCTGGGTCACTGACTCTGCTACTACCCATGACTGGCATGGCATATACCTGTTCCCCAGCTATTCACCTGTGTTTCCACTTTCATGGAAAGGTAGATTTGGATGTGGACATCAACATTTCTCAGTGCTCAACCATTTAACTGTACATATCCCTCCTCTACTTGACCTCCCAGAACGCCTTCTATTCTGTCTTTCTCTACTCCACATGACTTTCCATCTGATGCATGTCATTCTGTAGTCTTAGACAACCTTCCTTGCTATCCACAACATGACCAATTCTCATGTCATCTGCAAACTTACTAATTCTTCCTCCAACATCTGTGTTCAATTTGTTTAGCTGGAGTGAGGTGAATTCAATGCCACAGATGGCTGTGGAGACTAAGTCTTCGGCATATTTACAGTGGTGTTTGATAGGTTCTTGATTAGTCAGGGTATCATAGGGTACTGGGAGAAGGCAGGAGAATGGGATTCAAAGGGATAATAAATCAGCCATGATCAAATGGCAGAGTAGAGTTGATGGACTGAATGGCCTAATTCTGTTCCTATGTCTTATGGTCTTATTGTTAATATATATCACAAACAGCAGTGATCCCAGAACAGATCCTTGGTTCACACCCTTAATCACAGACTTCCAATCAGAACACCATTAAAGAAATTTGCAAAACTAATGGTGATAGGACAACTGAACACTCTGAAATAAATGATATCTTTAGAGAATTCTATTCTAAACTTTATAGTTCCGATTTCTTTAAAGATACTACTGTAATGAATAATTTTCTAGATCAATTAAGTATTTCTTCGGCAGTTTGAATGGGGCACTACTGCACAAGCGCGCGAGGCAGTGGAAGGATTCAAAAAGTGAGTAGATTAATGGAGCAGGCATCGGAGGAGTGGGCGACGGAGTAGGAAGGCTTTGGCTCAAGAGGCTTTGGCAAGCAGAGGCTGAGGACGAGCTTGCTCCCATTCAGGTAAGGTCAGGTAAGCTCCTTTAATAACTCTAATTAGCTTAGGAGTAGGTAATGGAAGCAGCAGTTAGGGCAGTTGAGTGCTCCATTTGCAGTATGTCGGAAGTCATGGCGAGCTCGATTGTCCCTGATGACCACACCTGCAAAAGGTGCATCCAGCTGCAGCTCCTGACAAACCATGTTAGGGAACTGGAGCTGGAGCTGGATGAACTTCAGATCATTCGGGAGGCAGAGGCAGAAATAAACAGAAGTTACAGGGAGATAGTCACCCCTAAGAGTCAGGAGACAGGTAGCTGGGTGACTGTCAGGAGAGGGAAGAGGAGTAGACAGGAAGAGCAGAGCACCCCTGTGGCAGTTCCCATCAACAATAAGTATACCATTTTGGATACTGTTGGTGGGGGCGACCTACCAGGGGCAAGTTGCAGTGGTTGCATCTCTGGCACCGAGACTGGACCCTCAGCTTAGAAGGGAAGGAGGGAAAAGAGGAGAGCAGTAGTGATAGGGGATTTGATAGTAGGGGGACAGATAAGAGGTTCTGTGGAAGAGATCGAGAACCCCGAATGGTCTGTTGCCTCCCTGATGCCAGGGTCCGCGATATCTCAGATTGAGTTCTCAGTATTCTCAAGAGGGAGGGTGAGCAGCCGGATGTCGTGGTCCATGTAGGGACCAGTGATGTGGGCAGAAAGAGTGAGGAGGTCCTGAAAGGTGAGTTAAAGGGAGTTAGGTGCCAAGTTAAAGGATAGGACCACCAGGATAGCAATCTCAGGATTGCTACCAGTGCCACATGCAGGTGGGTTTAGAAATAGTAAAATGGCACAGATCAACATGTGGCTGAAGACATGGTGCAGGAGGGAGGGCTTCAGATTTATAGATAATTGGGCAGTTTTCCAGGGAAGATGGGACTTGTTCTGGTGGGACGGTTTACATCTGAGCTGGAGGGGGACAAATATTCTTGCAGGTAGGTTTGCCAGAGAGACTCCAGTGGATTTAAACTAGATACAAGGAGGGAGGGGAACCAGAGTGTAGGAACAGCTGTATGGGAGAAGGAAGAAAAATAAGATAGTAAAGTTGTTTGCACTGTTAGTGATAAACAGAGAGGAAGAGGTGGAGAATTTCTTAAATGCATTTATTTTAATGCTGGGAGCATTGTAAGAAAGGTGGATGAGCTTAGAGCATGGATTGATACCTGGAAATATGATGTTGTAGCTATTAGTGAAACATGGTTGCAGAAGGGGTGTGATTGACAACTAAATATTCCCGGATTTCATTGCTTCAGGTGTGATAGAATCGGAAGGACAAGAGGGGAGGTGTTACATTGATTGTCAAAGAAAATATTACAGCGGTGCTCTGGCAGGATAGATTAGAGGGCTCGTAAAGGGAGACTATTTGGATGGAGTTGAGGAATGGGAAAGGAGTAGTAACACTTATAGGGGTGTATTGTAGACCACCTAATGGGGAGCAAGAATTGGAGAGGCAAATTTGTAAGGAGATAGCAGATATTTGTAGTAAGCACAGGGTGTGATTGTGGGAGATTTTAATTTTCCACACATAGACTGGGAAGCCCATACAGTAAAAAGGCTGGATGGTTTGGAGTTTGGAGTTTGTAAAATGTGTGCAGGATAATTTTTTGCAGCAATACATAGAGGTATCGACTAGAGAAGGGGCAGTGATGGATCTCCTGTTAGGGAATGAGATAGGTCAGGTGACGGAGGTATGTGTTGGGCAGCACTTTGGGTCCAGTGATCACAATGCCATTAGTTTCAATATAATTATGGAGAAGGATAGGACTGGACCCAGGGTTGAGATTTTTGATTGCAGAAAGGCTAACTTTGAGGAGATGCGAAAGGACTTAGAAGGAGTGTATTGGGACAATTTGTTTTATGGGAGGGATGTAAAAGAGAAATGGAGGTCATCTAAAGGTGAAATTTTGAGGGCACAGAATCTTTATGTTCCTGTTAGGTTGAAAGGAAAGGTTAAAGGTTTGAAAGCACCATGGTTTTCAAGGGATATTAGAAACTTGGTTCGGAAAAAGAGGGATGTCTACAATAGATATAGGCAGCATGGAGTAAAGGAATTGTTCGAGGAGTATAAAGAATGTAAAAGGAATCTTAAGAAAGAGATTAGAAAAGCTAAAAGAAGATACGAGGTTGGTTTGGCAAATAAGGTGAAAGTAAATCTGAAAGGTTTCTACAGTTATATTAAAAGCAAGAGGATAGTGAGGGATAAAATTGGTCCGTTAGAGAATCAGGGTGGTCAGCTATTTGTGGAGCCGAGGGAGATGGGAGAGATTTTGAATGATTTCTTCTCTTCAGTATTCACTAAGGAGAAGGATATTGAATTGTCTAAGGTGTGGGAAACAAGTAAGTAAGTTATGGAACCTATGACAATTAAAGAGGTGGAAGTACTGGCGCTTTTAAGAAATTTAGAAGTGGATAAATCTCCGGATACTGACAGGAT
This sequence comes from Hypanus sabinus, assembly GCF_030144855.1. Lineage (NCBI taxonomy): Eukaryota > Metazoa > Chordata > Chondrichthyes > Myliobatiformes > Dasyatidae > Hypanus > Hypanus sabinus. Next base: position 8,146,914 of record NC_082722.1, read on the forward strand.
ATTCCCCAGGACCTTGAGGGAAGTTTGTGTAGAGATAGCAGCAGCTCTGACGGAGATCTTTCAGATGTCATTAGAAACGGGGATTGTGCCGGAGGATTGGCATATTGCTCACGTGGTTCCATTGCTTAAAAAAGGTTCTAGAAGTAAGCCTAGCAATTATAGACCTGTCAGTTTGACATCAGTGGTGGGTAAATTAATGGAAAGTATTCTTAGAGATAGTATTTATAATTATCTGGATAGACAGGATCTGATTAGGAGTAGCCAGCATGAATTTGTGCGTGGAAGGTCATGTTTGACAAACCTTATTGAATTTTTTGAAGAAGTTACGAGGAATGTTGACGAGGGTAAGGCAGTGGATGTCGTCTATATGGACTTTAATAAGGCCTTTAAGGGAAACACGAGGGGGTATTTCTTTACTCAGAGAGTGATAGCTGTGTGGAATGAGCTTCCTGTAGAAGTAGTAGAGGCCAGTTAAGTTGTGTCATTTAAGGTAAAATTGGATAGGTATATGGACAGGAAAGGAGTGGAGGGTTATGGGCTGAGTGCAGGTAGGTGGGACTAGGTGAGATTAAGAGTTCGGCACAGACTAGGAGAGCCGAGATGGCCTGTTTCCGTGCTGTGATTGTTATATGGTTATATGGTTATAGCGAGGGATAAAATTGGTCCCTTAGAGAATCAAAATGGACAGCTATGTGTGGAGCCAAAAGAGATGGGGGAGATTTTGAACAATTTCTTTTCTTCAGTATTCACTAAGGAGAAGGATATTGAATTGTGTAAGGTAAGGGAAACAAATAGGGAAGTTATAGAAACTATGATGATTAAAGAAGAGGAAGTACTGATGCTTTTAAAGAATATAAAAGTGGATAAGTCTCTGGGTCCTGACAGGATATTCCCTAGAACCTTGAGGGAAGTTAGTGTAGAAATAGCAGAGGCTCTGAAAGAAATATTTCAAGGGTCATTAGAAACGGGGATGGTGCCAGAGGATTGGCGCATTGCTCATGTTATTTCATTGTTTAAGAAGGGTTCTAAGAGTAAGCCTAGCAACTATAGGCCTGTAAGTTTGACGTCAGTGGTGGGTAACTTAATGGAAAGTATTCTTAGAGATGGTATATATAATTATCTGGATAGACAGGGTCTGATTAGGAACAGTCAACATGGATTTGTGTGTGGAAGGTCATGTTTGACAAATCTTATTGAATTTTTTGAAGAGGCTACTAGGAAAGTTGACAAGAGTAAAGCAGTGGATGTTGTCTATATGGACTTTAATAAGGCCTTTAACAAAGTTCCACACAGAAGGTTAGTTAGGAAGGTTCAATCATTAGGTATTAATATTGAAGTAGTAAAATGGATTCAACAGTGGCTGGATGGGAGATGCCAGAAGTAGTGGTGGATAACTGTTTGTCAGGTTGGAGGCTGGTGACTCGTGGTGTGTCTCAGGGATCTGTACTGGGTCCAATGTTGTTCGTCATATACATTAATGATCTGGTTAATGGGGTGGTAAATTGGATTAGTAAATATGCAGATGATATTAAGATAGGTGGTTTTGTGGATAATGAAGTAGGTTTTCCAAAGCTTGCAGAGAGATTTAGGCCAGTTAGAAGAGTGGGCTGAAAGATGGCAGATGGAGTTTAATGCTGATAAGTGTGAGGTGCTGCATTTTGGTAGGAATAATCAAAGTAGGGCAGACATGGTAAATGGTAGGGCATTGAAGAATGCAGTAGACCAGAGTGATCTAGGAATAATGGTGCATAGTTCCCTGAAGGTGGAATCTCATGTGGATAGGGTGGTGAAGAAAGCTTTTGGTATGCTGGCCTTTATAAATCAGAGCATTGAATACAGGAGTTGGGATGTAATGTTAAAATTGTACAAGGCATTGGTAAGGCCAAATTTGGAGTATTGTGTACAGTTCTGGTCACTGAATTATAGGAAAGATGTCAACAAAATAGAGAGAGTACTGAGGAGATTTACTAGAATGTTACCTGGGTTTCAGCACCTAAGTTACAGGGAAAGGTGGAACAAATTTTGTCTTTATTCTTTGGAGTGTAGAAGGTTGAGGGGGGACTTGATAGAGGTATTTAAAATTATGAGGGGGTAGAGAGAGTCAACGTGGATAGGCTTTTTCCATTGAGAGTAGGGGAGATTCAAACAAGAGGACATGAGTTGAGAGTTAGGGGGCAAAAGTTTAGGGGTAATACGAGGAGGAATTTCTTTACTCAGAGAGTGGTAGCTGTGTGGAATGAGCTTCCAGTAGAAGTGGTAGAGGCAGGTTCGATATTGTAATTTAAAGTAAAATTGAATAGGTATACGGACAGGAAAGGAATGGAGGGTTATGGGCTGAGTGCAGGTAGGTGGGACTAAGTGAGAGTAAGTGTTCAGCATGGACTAGGAGGGCCGAGATGGCCTGTTTCCGTGCTGTAATTGTTATCTGGTTGTATGGTTATAAATATCCCTGCACTTTTTGCAGATAATTGTAAACAGTTGGATCAATCCATTTCTTATGAGGAAATTGCCAAGGCTATATGTTCATTACACTTGGGGAGGCTCCAGATCCAGGTGGACTTCCCTTCCAAGTCCCATTTATTCCAATTTTTTAAAATCCTCCATGACTCATTTAGTTTTTAAATAATGGGACAGGTAGGGTATTAAATGTTTTTGGGATCTGTTTGTTGAAGGAAACTTTTTTTCATTTGAGCAATTGTCAACTAAATATAGCTTACCCAAAAACTCATGTTTTTAGATATTTACAAATCAGAGACTTTTTAAACTGCTCAATACTTCATTGCTATGTGCTTGTCATCCCCTCATACAATTTAAGATGGTACATAGAGCTCATATGATTAAGAATAAGCTATCTCGTTGTTATAATGGAGAAGCCTCATTAATTCATATGTTTTGGACTTGTTCAAATCTTGAAAAATATTGGAAGGAAGTTTTTCAAACTTTTTCCTTACTTTTTAAAGTCAATTTTAAGCCTAACCCTCTGACAGCCTTATTCGATATTGTTGCCTGACAAGATATTAAGCTGAAGGCATTTGATTTACATATTTAGCCCTTTAGCTCTCTTATAGCTAGGAGGACGCTTTTGTTTAAATGGAAAAAATGTTCTTCCTCCTACTCATGCTCAATGGTTATGTGACATTGTTATGTTTAGATTTAGAGATGATTCGTTTTTTCAATTTCTGAAGCTTGTCAAGACTTTCAAACATTGCAGGGACCCTTTCTGAATTATTTTCAAATCCTTCAATTCATTGTTTAAGCTCAGATGTTGGCTATTATTAATTTTTATCATATGTGAAGGCATTTTACCACCTTTTCTCCTTAATGAACAGCTTCGGTCTTGGTAGGGGTTAGATTCTTTGTTTGTAATAAATTAGTTTAATTCAATATAACTACTGATTAACTTACATGAATACAAGGATGTTATGGGGACTTGAGGGAAAGGTTAAGGTTTATTCCCTGGAGCATATGAAAACAAAGGCAGATTTGATAGAGGCAATAAAATTATGTGGGGTATAGACAGGGTAAATGCAAGCAGGCTGTTTCCACTGAGGTTGGGTGAGAATAGAGCTAGAGGTCAAGGGTTAAGGGTGAAAGGAGAAATATTTAAAGGGAATGAGGGGGTACTTGTTCACTCAGAGGGTGAGTGTGGAACATGCTGCCACTGGCCACGATAATGCACTGACACATGAACACTACCTGACGATTTTTTGCTCTCCTTTTGTACTATTTATTTAACTCACTTTTTCTTTATTTATTTTATTGTAATTTCTAGTATTTTTTATGTAATGCACTGGACTGCTCTTGTAAAACAACAAATTTCATGACATATATCAGTCATAATAAACCTGATTCTGATGGATGCAGCTTTGATTTCAATATTCAAGCGCAATTTGGATAAGAACGTGGATAAGACAGATATGGGGCTAGCAGAGTAATGTTTCAGCATGGACTAGAAGGGTGAAAGGACCTGTTTCTGTGCTGTAGTGCTCTAGGTTTCTGTGACTGGCGGGAAGTTTCTTCAGAAAATTACACAGTTGAGCAAGGGAATTTATTTATAAGATACAGTGTTTTTTGGCGTAACAGTATTCTGCTCCCTTCATACATCAATTGGCTGACGATGTGGAAAGGAATGCAGAGTACTGAGATATATATATTTCACATTGAGAAACTGTCTGTATGCAGAGAGCAAGAGACCGAGTGATTGATGGCACAGACAGAATGCCAAACAGCACAACCTCCATACCTCGCAGCAACTCACTGCCATGTGTCACTTTAATCTTTATACAAACATTAATATTAAGGAAGAAGCAAGTTCTCATGCCTGCTCCACCATTCCATATTGTGTCTGATCTGAATGCATCTCCCTACCCACCTGCAATAAGGTTTCACCCCTTGTGTATCATGTATCGATCTACTTCCAAATTAAAAGAACACAAAGACTTTTGCCTTCCTTCTTAGGGACAGGGATCCAAAGAGTCATGATCTCTGAGAGAAAAACAAAATCAACTCGGTTCTGTCAAAAACAGACAATGCCATTGTTTTTCAAAATGACTCCACATTTTAGATTCCCCACAGAAGGTAACATTCTCTCCACTTCCTCTCTGCCAGACCTAAGGAGTTTAACCTGACCAAATGTGCGGTATTGCCCCTTGCAAGAGCAAGTGCAAAGGGACATTATGTGGTTCATGGTAAGACCCCTTAACAGTGTTGTTAAGGGATCTTGGGGTTCAATTCTATAGCTTCCTGATAGCTTCCTTTATGCCTAGGTTAATGGGCATAAAGGTGGTGTATGACGTGTGTCTTAATTAGTTGAGTTTGAAAGTCAGGAAATTATGCTGCAGTTGTAATTAGGGGGCATAGAATACATAGAACATAGAACAGTACAGCACAGAATAGGCCACTTGGTCCACAGTCTTGCGCCAAACCAGTGAAGAAGAAAATCAAAAATACCCAAACACTAGTCCCTCCTACCTACACCATATCCATATCCCCAACCCCATGGACCCCATGCACCTTAATCTTCTGGATTAGCCTCCCATGAGGGACTTTGTCAATTGCCTTACTAAAATCCATGTAGACAACATCCACTGCTCTACCTTCTTCAATCTCTCTTGTCACCCTGTCAAAAAAAGTTGGTAAAGCACGACCTGCCATACAGAACTAATGCTGACTCTCCCTAATTAGACCATGGTTTCAAATGTGCATATATCCTTTCTCGAAGAATTTTCTCCAGCAATTTACCAAAAATGACATGAGATTCACTGGTCTATAGTTCCCAGGATTTTCCCTGGTACCCTTCTTAAATAGAAGTCGAATATTAGCCACTTACCTGTCCACTGGGACCTTGCCTCCTGTGGCTAGAGAGGACACAAGGATACTGGTTAAGGACCCAGTAATCTTATCTCTTGCCTCTTTCAATAACCCGGGAGTCTTATCCACCTTAACACTCATTAGGAGACCCAACACTTCCTCTTCCTTGATTTCTAAATGCCTTAATGTATTTATACTCCTTGACCTCCATATCCTTGTTCTTAGTAATTACTGAAGCAGAGTACTCACTAAGTACCTCCCTCACATACTCTGCATCCAAGCAAATGCTCTCTCCTTTATCCTTAAGTGGCCCCACCCTCTTCCTAGTTAACCTTTTGTTCTTGATGTATGTATAGAACACCTTAGATTCACTTTAACCCTACTTGCCAAGGACTTTTCCTGACCCCTCCTGCCTTTCTCATTTCCCTTCTTTAGTTCTTTTCTGGCTTCTTTACACTCCTCATGTGCTTCTTTTGATCCTGATTTCCAAACCTTTACACACTTCCCCTTTTTCTTCTTGACTAAATTCATCACATCTCTGGACATCCAAGGTTCTCTTATCTTTCCATTCCATTCCTTCCTTCCAGCAGGAACATACCTTCCCTGCACTCTGTGCAATTGATTTTTAAACACCTCCACATGTCTGATGTGGATTTGCCAGAGAAAAGGTGTTCCCAATTAATGCTTCTTAATTCCTCCCTAATGCTTTTGTAATTTTCCCTGCTCCAATTTTAAATTCCCCCACAAGGACCATACCTATCCTTATCTATAGTTACCTGGCCTGGCTCATTACGCAACACCAGGTCCAGTATGGCCTATATACATACTGATTTAAGAAACCTTCCTGGATGCACTTAACAAATTCAGCCCCATCTAAACCCCTTACACTAAGAAGGCCTCAGTTTATATTAGGGAAGTTGAAATCCCTCATGACAACAACCCTATTATTTTTATATAGTTCCTTACATCATTCATTTTTGGCCATCCATTATATAAAAGTCTAGTTAGATTGCATCTGGAGTATTTCATTCAGTTTTGGCGGTCCCAGTAGAGGGATGGAGTGGTGCCTCTGGTGAGGCACAGAGGAGTTTTACCAGAATGCAATGAGAATGTAAGGAGAGTTTAGGGTGAACTTAGGCTGCTTTCTCTGAAGTGGCAGAGGCCGAAGGGAAACGTGATCAAAGTTATGACAGGCTAATATCTTTATCCCATGGTCAAAATGTCTGTTACCAGAGGGCATGTGCTTAAGGTGAAAGGGGGAAAATTCAAGTAAGATGTGGATAGCAATTTTATTTTTCAATTATACAGAGAATGGTGGGTGCCTGGAATCTGCTGCCAGGGGTGGTATTGGAGGCAAATATGACAGGTATTTAAGAGGTTCTTACAGTAGATGGACACATGAGTGTGCAGAGAATGGGGGGAATTGATATTGTGTATGGATTAGTTTAGTTAGGCGTTTCATCAGTTGAACACAATATTGTGGAAAAAAGGGCTTGTTCCCGTGCTGTATTTATTCTACGTTCTACAACTTCCCAGCACCTCATATGTTTCAGTTATCTTTTCTTTATCTCTGAAGTTGAATGGATACAATCTGAGCTTGCCCAATCTTTGCAAAATGTAAGCTGTCCAGTCCAGAACTACAAATAATCCATGAAAGGATTTAAGGGTCAACTAGGATCTGTGGGAGGACAGAAATTGTGACATTTTCAGGTCAGCTTCCTCCCACAGGTGCTGCTCGACATACTGAACTCCTCCAGCAGATAGTTTGTTGCTCCAGGTTCTAGCACCTGCAGTCTTGTTGTGTCTTCAGTCTCAACTTGTGACCAGTACACAACCATTAATAAGGGAGAAGAGCTCGCAAGAGGAAGAGCATAGGGACCACAAGATGGAGATGGTGTGGCCATTCCATCAGTCCCCCTAACCACCCCAGAGGTTTAGGGTTGAAGGTGGGGAAGACTTCACACAGAGAACCAATCAGTGGAGCTGAGACATTGGTTCCTTCAATAGGTGGAGTTACACAAAGTAAGGAAGAGCAGGTGTTATTAATTCAACACAAGAAGCTATTCAGTCTGATGGCTCCATGCTGGCTCTCAGAAGAGCAATCCCATCAGCCCCATCGACCCTTCAGAATCCTTGGTAACCCTGTAACTTTATTCTCGCTGATCCTTCAATCCTACTCACACGAGATTGGGGAATGAGGAGAACTCAAAATACCTAAGGAAACTGTGTATTTGCAGACAGGAGCATGTTAACAGTGCTCAAGGTAGTGACTGAATCTGCACCACTGGATTTACCCCAAATTCCTTTGGAGATAGGAGAGGAAAAGAGAGAAAAAAAAAGAATCAATCCCAGCATGCCTTTATTCTTCCATTAATTAAAGAAACAGCCTTGGAGTCATATCTCAGTGTCAAACATCTTTATTATTATTAATAATACAGAACCAGTACTGTAGGAAATTAATTTACAAAACCTCAGGAAAAAGAAAGCACAGCAGGAGCCACACAAGACATAAAGCAAGTGTTTCCCAAAGTTATTATTTACACAGACAGAAAAGAATGTACTCAAACATCACAATAAAGTCAAAGTCTTAGAACAGAATGAGAAAAAGTCACAATTTTGGCTTCACTGATTTTGATCTTCCCCTGGTTGCATTACCCAAATCAACAGACCCAATGACCGGGAGATCTTTCACAATTGGTTCTCTTTAAATGAGCAACCTGATGGAATTCTGTGGTTGGCTTCAGGGCTGTGATCAGAGTGCCCAAGTGTGGGTCAGAGGGTAAGGGGGTAGGAAGGTGCGGACAATCTAATTCACAAGCTTGTTCATTGCCTCTTACTCAACAGTTGATTTTGGCGGGTTTTTTGAAAAGTTCCGTGATATGTCATGATTAAGTTTGGATTAGATGCTTTGTAGTATTTCAAAGGACTTGGTAAAAGTTCTGAACAAAATGGAAAAGATTAGAAAGAGCCCACCTTCATACAAGTAACGCAGATGTTGCATTTTGCAGTCAAGATGTTTGCCAGTAGTTGTCTCACTTGAGCCTTGCCTCTGTTTCAAAGCTGAATGGAGACGTTTAGTGACAACTAACTTGGAAGGAAGGGTTCCTTTTGCACCAGGAGATGTCTACACCTTCAGATGCATGAGAAGCATAAACATACAGGGGTGGCTACTGACACATCCCACAATCAAACACTGTCCTTCCTCCCATCAGATTTGATTTTGCTAATCTAGGTAGGAATGAGGACATTACAGAAAAGGGAGTAGAAATTATGGGAGTTTAATCCAATTATGCTGATCTCCAGGAAAGAAGAACTCATTTCTGGTGTTTCATTCCTTCAACATATTCACATCTGCCCTCCGGGAAGCACTCATAACACCAAATACTAATATCCTTCAAGTATATACAGGAATAGGGTGTCTGTGTGTATTGTTAAAACTGGAGTGGAATGAATTCTATTGGCTGACGTGCAAAGTACGCAGGTCACCATTAGAATTATATTTTCTGTGCATTGATTAGTTTTTAGCTGTTACTAGATAAAATAAGTGCAGGAGGTCTGAAAATGGCCTTTTGGCATGTTTGGATTAGGAGGCAAAGAATCAAGAAGAAAAAATAATGTTTTCTGATAGGTAGAATGGAACAAGTGTTCTTCCCCAGCAATCTGTCCTGAAGTTCAGCCTTTCACTGTGTCAGACAAATAAGAACACAGGAGTTGGCCAAGTGGCTCATTGAGCCTGCTTCGTCATTCAATAACTTTATGGCTGATATGGCCTTGGGCTCTGCTCCATCTATCTACCTATTCCCACAACCCTTAATCCCCTGCTATGCAAAAAATTGTCTAATACTATATTAAATATATTTAATGAGATAGCCTCTCTCTTCCCCCCACCCACCCTCAACCATGACACATTTGCATTCAGCATTGTCAAGTATCCCTCCCATTGACCTCCTACCATCAGGCAGCGGGTACTACAGCATAAGAGTAAGAACTGTTAGGCTGGGTAACGGCATCTCCCCTCTCCCCCAGGCTGTGAGACTTTTGAACACCCTGCTACCACCCAGTACACGTTACTTACGACAGTGTCAGTAACAGTAACACTAGTGTATATTTAACTGCATGCTGTATATTTAACTTTATGTCAACTTGTACATCTGTTAATATTATTTTGTGTGCTGTGTGTATGTGTTTTGCACCTTGGTCTAAGAGCAATGTTGTTTTTGTTTAGCTGTATACGTCTGTATGGTTGAATGAAATACAACTTGAACTCTTCTGCTTCTCTGAGCAAAGAATTCCACAGATCTTCACTACTCTCTGGGAAATGTCATCTCCATCCTAAATCTATTCCCCCAAATCTTCAGGCTGCTTCCCAGTTGTAGTCCCATTTACCAGCAGACTCAACCTTCCTGCCTCTACCTTATCTCTTGCTTTTCACAATTTTATGCATGTTTCTATAAGACTCCCTGATGAAGATTCTGGTGAGTATAGACTCAGGCCATGTGCTCGCCTCATAGGCCAACCCTCCTCCTGGTTACTTGCACATAAGTAGAGACACAGTTAGTAATGGGGAAGTTGCAAAGGGACATGTGACGACCAAGTGTCTGGATAAAATAACAAGTTTTCTTTTATCAGGGAAGTGTGGAATTATCACCGTGGGTCTGAGGAAGACAACCTGGAATATTTTCTTAATGTTAAGAGACTTGGAGCTGTAGGGGAGGGAAGCCTTTGTACATAGGTTACCTAAGGTTGGCACTCAGGTTCAGAAGTAATTAAAAAAGTTTGAAAATCATAAAAAACAAAACTGCAGATGTTGAAAATCTGAAATAAACTGACCAAGCAGCATCTGTAGGAAGGAAGTGATCTTCAACCTGAAATACTTACTCTGTTTTCTCTCCACAGATGCTACCTGACTCTCTTGGTGTCTCCAATCTACTGACTTGTTTTTTAATGGGAAGGTTTGTGGAACATCGCTCTTCAGGGGATGGGAGTTAAAGGGGAAGCAATGCTAAAGTAAACAACTCATAAGGACCCCACTCCAGCTCTCCATTAAAGTTTAGCCACCAAACCACAGGAGGGATGAAATGGCCTTGGAATAGATACTGTGAAAGTTGGCCAGACTGGAACTTGGAATTAGGGAACTACTTCATGAGAACCCACTTTGTGATACCATAAAGTCACTTATGTTCCTTAAATTAATTCGGAATGAAATCAGGAAGTAATTTATTCACAAGGATTAGTGCCCCACTCTGGAATGGCCTTTCCAAAAAGCTGTGAATGTCGGATCACTGGAGATGCCGACATTGGGTAGGACGAGGATACCAAGGGATGTGGAGAAAAGTGGGTAAAGAGCTCTGAGATACTGCTCTGTTGCCAGTCCTACAGAACAGCAGGACAGGAGTGAGATCTGCTCCTCTTTCTATGGAAGAATGGAGGACTCCTCAAAATGCAACCACTGTGCACTGAGCAAGAGGTTTTAACCTAACAAATGGCAATGTGAATGAGACTCTTGCTGCACACCAAGGTGGATGGAGTGCCCTTAATGTACATCAGCACTTGAACCTCTCATTACAGGCACGATGGTACTGCAGTCAAAAGCACACAATTGGACTCTTGATTTGGAGATGTCCCAGGTGGGCGGATTTACATTTCTAATTAAATAAATCCCAGAATAAAAGCTAATATCAGTAACTGTGTAGTAGTCAATGCTACACCATGGAAACAGGTCTTTGGTCCACTGAATGCTAGCTGATCTGTCATCAATTTGCATTAATCCTCCGTAACCCATTTTACTCCATGTATTTACAACTCACCCACCAGATTAAAGTCATGGAGTAGAGAAGCATGCCCTGCTGCCCATGTCAATGTGGTCCTATCTACCTGCACCCAGACCACTGCCCTCCATACCCTACTCATCCATGTACCCATCCAAATTTCTCTTAAATGTTACAATTGAATCCCCATCACTAGCAGCTCATTCCATGCTCTCACCATCCCCTGAGTAAAGAGGTTTACCCCCAGGTTCCCCTTAAATACCGCACCTTTCACTTCATGACCTCTGGTACATGTCTCGTAAAATCTGAGGAGGAAAAAGCCAGATGCATTCACCCTATCCATACCCTTCAATTTTATACACCTCTGTAAGATCTCCCATAGTCTTGCACTCCAGGAAATAAGGTCCTAACCTATTTAACAATTCTCTATAACACAGGTCCTCAACATCTTTGTAATTCTACCACTCAACTGCATACAGATGAAATTTACACAGGTCAGTTAACCTACCAGCCCACACGTGTTTGGAACACGGGGAGGAAACTAGGAGCACCTGGAGGAAACCCTGCCCTCGAAAACATTCAAACTCCACACAGACAGCAGCTGAGGTCAGAATCAAACCCGGGTCCCTGCAGCTGTGAGTCTGTGCCACTGCACTTACGGGCGTTTGTGACCACAAAGGTACAGGACTGTTAACCATTCAGGGAAGGAACTCAACTTGTTCAGCTTTAATATAGTGTTCAGCCCCAACATCAGCCTATCTTAGCAGAGGTCGATTAGGGGTAAGCGTTAAATTACTGGTTTGAAAAGTGATGCACACATGCAGAAGTGAATGACTGAAATAAATATTGTTAAATGACAATAGGTTGTTCAGGTCTTATGAAATATCCTGCTACTGAGTTAGATTGTACACAGTTATCATTGCTATTTAAAATCGAAACAAATGGGATAATGCAGAAAATTGGGCCTAGCTAGGTAGATAGTTGGCTTGGACCAGTTGGGTTGGTTTCTGTGGTATATTGCTCTATCTCCTAATGAGTGAACTTTCAAACACAGTGCTCACCCCATCAGAATCAGTATAGAAAGGAAACAAACAGATCTGCAGAGAGTTAAAAACTGCAGATGTTACTCACCTGCGTCATCCAGTTCCCACACATGATGGTGTGGAATGATTGGCATTTTGTAACTTCAGTTGGATTTTGCAGATTAGATCTGCAGTACTTGGATACCTTTGCATTGATTGGTTGCTGCCTATTGTGTGGGCATTGCGAGATTCCAGGCCTGTATTAAATTCTGAGGCCTTTAGAGAGCTGGCAAGCCTTTGCAATTCACTTGGAATCTCCAGCAAGTGAATGTGAACTGAGCTGGGAAAACACGGCACCAAGAGGCAAATTCCAGAAGCCATAACTGCTTTTCTGCTTAATTGTTCCTCAAAATTCTCTGAATTTAATCCAAAAATATGTTGGCAACATGGAAAAGAGTGCTGGCTTTCTAAATGGTTTAGAAGGTTGTGCTTTGGATAAGGTGACCAATCGTACAAAACTGTGTCATGTGCCCAAGCATCCACGGTTGCAAGTCACCCGAGCTGGCATCTCAGGATTCTGAGTGACTGTGTTAATTGAAAACCAATCAATGGGGACTTTGGCCCTTATACAGCAATGTTGCACAAACCCATTTCACATCTAACTGTCCAGGTCTACTCTTCTCTGTGCTGAACTTCAATTGTTTGCACAACTTGTTTCTTTTTCCCCTGCACATTGGGTGTTTGACACTCTCCTTTTTTCAATGGGTTCTATTGAGTTTCTTTGTTTTGTGGCTGCCTGAAAGGAGATGAATGTCAAAGTTGTATGGTATATATACTTTGATAATAATTGTTCTTTGAACTTTGAGCACAGAGAACAAGCTGCCATCAGTCTGGACAATGGATGGTATAGTGATTTTTTTTTCAAGCAGTTATTTTTTTCTGAACATTATCATGAAAATAGTTGAAGGATCTCCATTTGGTCAATGTATTCCCATAATCTGAATGTTCCTACATTCCGAATATTCATCGTGAAAGCCAAAATTGAAGCTGAAGCATCTAGTACGAGGGTCTACCTCAATGATCTCACCATCTCACAAAGTGAGGGGTTGGGAGGGGTGCAGTACAAGAGGAGAAGGAAAGAGATGAATTGCCACAAGCTGAAACAAGTGCTTCAAAATTAAAATGATGAACTAACAGGGGGCAACACTGAACATTCCTTTACATTTAAACATACATAAAACATGTGTTCCCAAACCCTCTCTTGCTGCATGGCATCACCACTCAGGTGACTACAAGCAAGAAGAAGATTGTGCTTAGACACGCATTAACATTATTCTATCCCATAATCCCACTTTACAGATGAAAACCACAGGTCAATTTGTTTGGAGCTAACCTCAAAAAGGTATTGCTGAAAAAAAGGCCTCAGTGATACACATAAAATGCTTGAGAAACTCAGCAGGTCAGGCAGTATCTATAGAGGGAAATAAAAAGTCAATAGTTCAGGCCCTGACTCTTTGTTATGAGACCTGATGAAGAATCTTGGCCCATAACGTCAATTATTTATTTCCCTCCATAGCTGCTGACTGACCTTTCGAGTTCCTCCAGCACTTTGTGAGTGTTACTCAAGATTTCCAGCAACTGCAGAATCTCTTGTGTCTCTGAAGGCCTCAGCAAACATGATAATATCTTAAATGACCTATAACTTTAATATTTAGTGTAATACATACAAAATGCGGGAGGAACTCAGCATCTATGGAAAGGAATTTATGTTTGGGGCACAGAGTCTTCATCAGGACTAGGAAGGACGAGGGACTAACTAGGAGAAGGTTGGATGAGGGGAAGCTGATGATAGGTGAGGCCAGGCGAGGAAGTTAAGGGGGTGGGTGATGGAGGTTGAAGTGAGAGCTGGAAGGTGCTATTTAGAAAAGGTAAAGAGCTGAAGAAGAAGGAATCTGATAGGAGAGGAGTGTTGATCATGGTAGAAGTGGAAGGAGGAGAGGCAACAAGGGGAGGTGACAGGCAGGTGTGGAGAAGAAGTAAGATCAGAGCCAAGGGGGAATGGAAGTAGTGAGAAGAGAGGGAACAATTACCATAAGTTAGAGAAATCAATGTTCATGTCATCAGTTTGGAGGCTATCCAGATGGAATATAAGGTGTAGCTCGTCCAACATGAGAGTGGACTCATTGTGACGGTCAGCTGACATGTCAGAATGGGAATGGAGACTGACATTAAAGTGTTTGGCTACTGAAAAACCAGAAAGAAAGGGAGTCTATTTTTTCATTCACAGTGAGGCCATTTGGGATAATGTTTATAAAGCAAAGTGGAAACTTGAAATTCTCTCCTCCAAAAGCACTGGAAATGTACAAATCAAAATGATTTTTTTGTTGAATATGGAGGCTAGCCGGTTAAACGGAGATGAGGTACAGATTGAGGATGATCCAGTGGTGGAGTGGTATAGCTACAGGAGGCTGAATGGCCCCTCCTGTTTCTCAGCCTCCTTCCTCTCCTTTACTACCTGCCATTTTCTTCTCTGATGCCTTGAGCCCATTATCAAGAGTCAATGGCGGGTCTTCCAAGATCTCTACACCCATAGTTCATGGGTTCCTGTGGTGCAGAGGGTAGTGCTGCTGCCTCATGCTACCAGGAAACCAGGTGCAATAATGGCCTTGGAGTTCGGTGGCTTCATCTGCAACCATCTGTGATTCCTTTGGGTGCTGCGGTTTATTGTCAGACTACTGCATTCCGCTTTGCTCATCCAGACATCATTAAGCTGAAGAGAGTGCTGAGGAAATTTAGAAAGATGTTGCCGGGACTCGAGGGCAGTTAGCAGACCCAGCAGTCGAGCAAGTTGGGACTGTTTTCATCGGAGCATAGGAGATGAGGGTGTGATCATAGAGATTGTGTATAAATCACGAGGGATATCCAGGATTTGGGAATCAAGAACTAGGGGAGCATAGGTTTAAACTGACAGGGGTAGAGCCTCACCAGGTACCTGAAGGGGAGCTTTTCCACCAGAGGGTGGTGAATATATGAATGAGCTGCCAGAAGAAGTGGTAAAACATTTAAAAGGTACTTGGACAGGTACATGGATAGGGAGAGTTCAGAGGGATATGGGCCAGATACAGTCAAATGGGACTTGTTTAGATATGAATCTTGGTCAGTTGCGGTGAAGGGCCTGTTTCTGTATTTGGCTATGAGTGGGCAATTAACCAGTCAACGTAAACCACCTCTCATCTGTAGGTGGGTGGGCGATAGGAGAATTGAGGGGATTGCGAGTGGTGCTACAGCTATGAAGGATGAAAAAAGGTCACAGGGAAATAAATTGGGGAATGGGTTTATGCAGTGAACGGTCACAGATCTGTGACTAACTATGCTTCTTCCCTGAACCCAGACAGAGAGGGCTGTGGGCACTGAGGGGCAATTTGGTGCAGGCTCCCTTCCTCCTTGGCATCGTGGTTAATGTGGCAAACTTCACATTTAGTAGGAGCTTCCCTCTCTGAATAAGCACTAACTGCACACCAAGCTTAGCAGCCAGAATGAAATCCAGCAGTGTCATTAATCATAAAATTAAAAAAATAAACCTGCACTTATACAGCATTTTGGGATGCCTGATGTCTTTACAGCAAATGAAAAATATTCCAAGATAAATCTGTTATGCAAGAGATGGGGCACCCAGTTCGTGCGGTGCGAACAGTGAGACAAGCAGCCAGTTACTTCACTAAACCTGCTGGAGGAGCACTGGTTTGAGCGGCAATTGTGCAGGAAAGGAACTGTCAATTGGGTTGAAACCCAGCATCAGGACTTGAAATGTCATCATTTCCTTTCTCCCACAGATGCTGCTCAACCCTCAGAATTCCTCCAGCCTTGAGGTAATGTTGCAGCTCTGTAAAACACTGGTTAGACCACACCTGGAATATTGTGCTCAGTTCTGTTCACCTCATTATAGGAAAGATGTGGAAGTTTCAGAGAGGCTGCAGGGGAGATTTACTAGCTTGCTGCCTGAGTTGGAGAGCACGTCTTTCGAGGATGGGATGAGCAATCTTGGGCTTTTTATTCTGGAGTGAAGCAAGGTCAGAGGTGACTTGAAAGAGATATAAAAGATGATAAGAGGCATAAAAACAGTGGACAGCCAGATACTTTATTCTCAGGGTGGAAATGACAAATATGAGGGGCATAATTTCAAGGTGATTGGAGGAATGTAATAGGGAGGATGTCAGAGGTAAGTTTTTTAACATGGTGGGTGTGTGGAACGTCCTCCCAGGGGAGGTGGCAGAGCAGGTACATTTAAGGAACACTTAGATAGGCATATGGATGATATGTAAATGGAGGGCTACGTGCGAGGGAAGGGCTAGATTGATCTGAGAATAAGTTAAAGGGTCAGCACAGCATGATGGGCTGAAGGGCCAGCACAGTGCTGTATTGTTCTATATTCCATATTCTGTTGTTTGTTGCTCCAAATTCCAGCATCTCTTTCACCTTTATCCATTAAATGAGATCAGTTGAGGGTTAAACATTGAGTAGGAAACTAGGGTGACCTCCTTCCTACAGCCAATCCAGTTGTTCCACAGGATTTGGCATATTTCTCACTGACTGGGCAGGCAAACCTTGGGGGTTATCATCTAGTCTGAAAACAGAACAGCACCTTTGACAAGGCAGCACTCTCTCAGTGCTGCTCTTAAATGACAGACCAGACTCTAGGTTCGTGTTACTAAAGACTTTCCTGTTTTGTACGTCAGCACTGAACACACGGAGAAGATGTTGCTCAAAGGTAAACAAAAACAAGACAGTTAAAAACGTCCAGTTTTTCTAAAAGCATTACATTCACTCTTCACACCAACTTCTGAAAACGTCCCCAGAATCTTAACAACTGGGAACAAATGTTATTGAAAAAAACCCACAAGGAATGGGAAAATAATTTACAGCTATAATACAAGTGGGAGGTCAGTCGTCCCAAGCACAGGTGAGATCCAAAAAGCGAGGTGACAGAGTTGTCAGCAAAAGGCATTGTACACACCGAAGACAAAGGTGACTAGACACCAAACTGTCCAGAGGGATCCCAAACTCTGCCGGGTGTTGAGTCGATGAAAGCTACAGCTGCCTCTTCACTCCTTATCTTGTCTGTTGTCTGGTGTCTCTGCCATCAGTTATTCACTGTAATTACAACAGAGACAGGGACGGTTAATATAATGCAGGGGGGGGGGGAGAGAGAGAGAGAGAGAGAGAGAGAGAGAGGGAGGGAGGGAGGGAGGGAGGGAGAGAGAGAGAGAGAGAGAGAGAGAGAGAGAGAGAGAGAGAGGGAGGGAGGGAGGGAGGGAGGGAGGGAGAGAGAGAGAGAGGGAGAGAGAGAGAGAGAGAGAGAGAGAGAGAGAGAGAGAGAGAGAGGGAGGGAGGGAGGGAGGGAGAGAGAGAGAGAGAGAGAGAGAGAGAGGGAGGGAGGGAGGGAGGGAGGGAGGGAGGGAGGGAGAGAGAGAGAGAGAGAGAGAGAGGGAGGGAGGGAGGGAGGGAGGGAGGGAGGGAGGGAGGGAGGGAGAGAGAGAGAGAGAGAGAGAGAGAGAGAGAGAGAGAGAGAGAGAGAGAGAGAGGAGAAAGAGAGAGTAATGATGATACGTCTTCCCAGGTTATAACAGAGTTCTGTTCATGAACACATGGGAGAGAATTGCAGAAACAGCTGTAACAGAGATCATGAGCAGAAGTGAATCACTGACTTAGTGAATCAGCATTCCGGCCTCTCCTCGGCTCCACACATTCCTGACTGGAAGGTCTACGGGAAGGGGAGGGAATGCATGGGAATGTGCCCACCCAGCAGAAGATGCCTTCAGCCGCAAAATCCACCCCCGTCCATTCTGTTGATCTACCAAACTTACGTTTGTATGTTAGGCATTCATAACCTGAGGATGACCTATAAAGTTGTGTGTTAGAGATGAAAGTTGTGATCTAAAATGCAGCGAATACTATTCTCAATTATAGAGTCATAGGTTAGTACCTTTCACAAACTGAAATCAGAATTCAGAATACGTTTTATTTTCACCATCAGCTGCTGGATGGCTATTTTATTAGATGCACCTGTATATCTGCTCATTATTGCAAAGGTCTAATCAGGCAATTACGTGGCAGCATAAAACATGCAGATATGGTCCAGAGGTTCAGTTGTTCAGACCAAACATGAGAATGGGGAAGAAATGTGATCTAAGTGGCTTTGGCTGTGGAATGATAGTTGGTACCAGTTGGCGTGGTATGAGTATCAGAGAAACTGCACATCTCTAGGGATTTTCACACACAACATTCTCTAGAGCTTACAGAAAATGGTGCAAAATGCAAAAAAAAAAATCCAGTGAGTGGCAGTTGTGTGGCTGAAAATATCTTGAAATATCTTGTTACTGAGAGGGGTCAGAGGAGAACAGACAGACTGGTTAAAGCTGACAATGGTATGCAGAAGAACATCTCTGAATGCACAACGCATTGAACCTTGAAGAGGATGGCTACTCAATGACCACTTCATCAGGTAGAGGAGGCCACTGATCATATCTCATTCAATTTTGTTGTTTTTGTGGTAGTAGTACAGTGCATGGCATAAAAATTCCTGAATTACAATAAACAAAGGAACAAAAGAGGAGCAGTAAGGTGGTAGTGTGCATAGATTGTTCAGGGCAAGAAGCTGTTCCTAAAACGCTGAGTGTGGTCTTCACTCCTCCCGTCCCTCACCCCGGATGGTGGTAAAGAGCAGAGTGCATATCCTGGGTGGTTGTGGTGAACTATGTGCCTGTCGGGACACGCCCCTGCTGACTGCTCCTGTGGCTCCTCCCACAGGCCCCTGTATAAAGGAGATCTGCGGCCTGACGCTCGGCCTCAGTCTCCAAGACCTTGTATGATAGACACTCACTCCTGGTTCCTTCTTCCAGTCAATAAAAGCCGATATCTCGCCTTACGTCTCAGTGTGAGTTATTGATGGTGCATCAGTGGTGAAGCTCCTCGATTACAGACATCACCTTCTTGAGCACCACACTTTGAAGCTGGCCTTGACAGAAGGGAGTGTTGTGCCTGTGATGGCTGGCTGAGTCCACAACCCTCTGCAGCCATTTTGGAGGTAGCGATGCAATTAGTCAGAAATCTCTCTTTGGCACACCGTGTCCACACTGACCATCAAGAACCCTACTCAAATCACTTACACACTTCGTTCACAGCCTTCTGCACTTTTGTGAGTCAGAATGCTCATCTAAGTAAGTTTTGTGCAAGTCTGCTGTCCTCCACCCCCTCAGACAGTTCTGGGAAACATACTCACATCCTTGGATGTGATGTAGCACTGGAGTGGATTATGGAGAACGTCTCTTTTTTGAGATCATTCTTCAGTTAAGCAACATGAATTGTGGCTCTGATTATTGATTCTACCGCCACTCTTCAAGGTCAGCTTCTACCCTGCTGTTATAAGACTATTAAATTGTTCCCTAGTATGATAAGTTGGTCTCATAACCTCACAATTTACCTCGTTATCATCTTGCATCTTTTTGTTTAGCTGCACTGCATTTCTCTGTTGCTGTTACACTTAACTCCGCTTTGCTTTGTACTACCTCAATGCAGTGTGCAATGAGATGATCAAACCCAGCTTTCACCGCACCTCAGTACATGTGACAACACAAAACCAATTCTAATTCCAATTTATTCCACCAGACCCCTTCATCATTTCCAGTATCTGCTATTACTCAGCTTAACCCCTTCCATTCCAAGTGGAACAATCCCAATCTCACTAAAACTCTCCCCACAAATATTCCGGTATTCTCCAAACATCATAAACTTTCTAAATTGTGATACCTAGAGTGGACATAATGCATTGGATGGCGCAGAGCCAGTTTGTTGTAACTTTGCTGATTTAGGATTTTAATCCTGACCTTTGGTGCCATTGTGTGTGCTCCCTTTGACCATGTGGTTGCTTTGCCTTCATTCCTCCACCCTACTAGAATGTTTAGAAGTTCAAAGTAATTTTTTTTTTATCAAAGTACATATATGTCACCATATATGTTCCTGAGGTTCATTTTCTTGTGGGCATACTCAATAAATCCATAATAGAATAATAACTATAACAGAATCAATGAAAGGCCACACCAACTAGGGCACTTAACCAGAGTGCAGAATACACCAAACTGTGCTCATTCAAAAAAACAAAGAAACAACAACAATAAATAGATGAGATGAACAGTCCTGGAAAGTGAGTCCATTTATTGAGGGAACATTTCAATGATGGCCAAGGGAACATGAGTTAGGTTGCTTGCTTTGATTCAGGAGCCTGGTGGTTGAGGGGTAGTAACTGCTTCTGAACCTGCCACAGGTCCTGAGGGTCCTGATGGTAGAAGTGAGAAGAGAGCATGTCTTGGGTGGTGGGTGTCCCTGACAATGGTCCAAAGACAGCCTGATTGACTATTTAGTCACTGTAAAGTCTCTCTCATGTACAGATGAGGTTAGAATCTGGGTGTATGTGTGCAGAACACAATGAGGTTGGTTTATGACTACTGTAAATTCATGCTTGGGGGCTGGCATACATTCAGTGGGCTGAGGGGCTGTTTAACTCTGGCCAGTATGTTCTTCCTAAGATGTGATGGACAGAAAAGCTCTCTGAACTTGGGTGTGACCCAACTAAGGATTAAAACAACCCTTTTGAAATCTCTGTCCTCTTTTATTTCAATTATCTCGATATAAAGGGCAGCTTTCCATGAGCCTTTGTACTTCAGCCATTCATGTACAAGGGTCCCTCAATCTCTTTGGGTATCCCACGTCTCTATTCGTAGTCACGAAGAAAACACTCTTTCCTCATTCTTTTCAGTTCATAGTGTTACATTTGTCTGCAATGAATTCCAGTTGCAAGGCTGATTAATCTTACTGTTCTTTTGGATTCTCCTATTTACACTGCTCACAACATTGCCCATCTTTGTGTGTCATCCACCAATCTGGATGTTAGGTTTTCTAGTCTTGTCACCTCACCTGCTGAGCTTCTGACCCAAATCCCTTGTGGACTGCCACTGGCACATCCTCTAACACGGAGCCTGCTCCTTCCCTTTCCCATTCTCTGGACCCTGGGCAAGCACTCAGGCAGAATTTAACCACTTCAATAACATGCCTCCAATTTCCCAAAATTTACTGTGAACAACTTCAGCAAATACCTTATAGAACATTACATTGCTGGACCCCAAATTTGGTCTGTGGCCAGGGACTGCGAGTGAGACAGGTCGGGGCATCTAAGAGGTGGTGCTGAGGGAGCCTTAACTCTTCAGGTCTTAAGATCTAATCGCTGTGGAGGATTTCTTACTCTTGTGGGATAATGTCTTTCCTGAAAAGACTGGCCTTTTTTTAAAAACTCAGATGTCCTTCTCTCCCCCACACTCCACCCCCATCTGAAGAAAACAGAGCGCTGTGCTCCACTAAAATCAACAACAAAGTAGACATGTTATCCCTGGCTCCACGTTTGCCTTCTGATCAATTTTACTTCTTGAAGTTACAAAACGTATTTCTCTGTGAGGATGAGAATGGGGTCTGCAGGAAGGATGAGCCACCATTCTGTGGCTCCATGGTTCAGGGAGCTATTCAAGAAGGAAGAGAGAAGAGAATGTGGTTGTGATTTGGAATAGTATAGTCAGAGAAATGACACAATTCCCTGTCATAAGAATTGAGAATCCAAAAGGCTGTGTTGTCTGCCTCATGCCTGGGTTCAAGACATCTCATCTGAACTGCAGAGGAATTTCTTGGCCCTAAATCTCGGCCCTTGTTCTTCTATCCTCTGACAAATACAAACCAGGTCAACCCAATCTCTCCTCACACAGCAGCACTGCCACCTATGGTGAGTTCCACCAGTACAGAGAAAGTGTGAGCAGTAGGCCATTCCGTGCCTCTAGCCTGCCATGCAATATGTATGCTGTCCTCAACTCCACTTCTGGGCCAGTTCCCCATCACACCTTAATTCCCCGGTACTTCAAATATGTACTTTATCTATCTGCATGTCAGGTATGATCAATGATCTCAGCCTCCAGCACCCACAAATTCTGGAGATTCACCACCTCTCTGAGAGAAGGTGCTCCCTGTGGTGGGAATACCTGCTCTACGGTAAGGAGATCAAAACCACCCACAGTGCTCCAAAGCTCTCTTCCCAAGGCTCCCGAGAACATCCCTGAACTCCCTGCCCCATTGCACTGACACCACCTCAGAAATACAGTCCATTCCTTTTTCCCTCTCTCAATCTCTCTGTGTCATTTATGTTAACTTATGTTTGTCATGTCTGTAATGCACTGGAAAACTGATTTTCATGGGGTCTATACCCTGGGTATATATGCCTATATCACAATAAACTTGAACTTGGGCCTGAAATGTGAGCTAGACTCAAGAGTTGTCCAGTGGCTCAAAATGAGACATTCCTGAAATACTGTGGACCACGGGCAGCTACCAACCCAGGCTGTAATCTCAGAGCCCAGTGTCCCTCTCACTCTACTGTTACCTTCAAAACAGAGTCCTGGCTGCCAGGAAGCAGCATCAGGCAGTCCCTAAAAACTACAAGACACCTGCCTAAAGGACAATGTTACATAGCA
Organism: Hypanus sabinus; assembly: GCF_030144855.1. Lineage (NCBI taxonomy): Eukaryota > Metazoa > Chordata > Chondrichthyes > Myliobatiformes > Dasyatidae > Hypanus > Hypanus sabinus. Next base: position 8,169,579 of record NC_082722.1, read on the forward strand.
AAAGCAAAGTGTTCATTGTATGTTAAGTTACGTTAACTTACAGTTGTGATGTTTATACTACACAAAGAGCTGATCTTCATGGTCCTTATTCTCTGTGTATGCCCATGACAGTAAACCTGACCATACAATTGGAAATCTGTATTCAAAGAATAAACACGAGATTCTGCAGACTCCATAGATGCTGCCTGACCTGCCAAGTTTTTCCAGCATTCAGAGTGTTGCTTCTGCATTCAAATCATCTTGCTAAAATAAGATTTACATTTGCACCTAATGAATAATGTTCCCTTGGGTCATACATTGCCTGCAGTGCACACTTCCACTCGACTCATACTATCAGAATCTGAATCGGGTTTATTATCACTGACATGTGATGTGAACTTGGTTAACTTACAGCAGTTCAATGCAATACATAATCTAGCAGAAAGAAAATTTTAAATAAATAAATAAATCACTTACATCTATTGAATAGATTAAAAAACATACAAAATCAGAAATACTGTATATTTTTAAAAAAGTGAGATAGTGTTCAAAGATTCAATGTCCATTTAGCAATCGTTTCTAACCCAGTCCTCCCACCCAATCTTTGCCACCAAATCCCTCCCATTCTTCAAACTAAAGTGGTCCTATGGACCACCTAGTGAGGCTGGCTGTAGAGGGAGGGGGGCATCCCTTCCTCGGAATCTTCCCTCAATGAATCATTGCGGAGTGCAATTTATTGTGCTGGTGTTATCCCAACAATAACTTCAACACATCAATTGTATTACAGGAAATTGAAAGTTATTATCTTTTCAGACCAATCCACTAAACCATTTACTCAAAGTCCACTGGGACATGGGTAATCATACAAAGCTGGAAAACAGACAGACTTATTTTCAGTTGCATCATTAATATTCATATGCATTGTTAAATTTAAAACACTCTTTACATGTTGATGCTGCTTACTTGATAAACAATTTGTAGTCTTATTCTATTTAGGTCTTTTGGAGAAGTTTATAGATGTTCCTAATATCTCTAGATGACAAGCTCGAAATCACTGGTCAGACTGCACCCTGGTTGCATCACCTTCTGATATGGAGGGACCAATGTGCTGGATTGGAAAAAGCTGCAGAGGACTGCAAACCCAGCCAGCTCCATCATGGGCACAAGCCTCCCCAACATCGAGGACACCCACGAAAGGCAACACCTCAGAAAGGTGGCACCCATCACTAAGGCCCCCCCTATTATGCAAGACATGCCCACTTCTCATTGCTATCATCAGGGAAGAGGTACAGGAGTCATACTCCATGTTTTATGAACTGACCCATGAGGGCACTACCTCACTATTTTTACTCTCTTTGCACTACTTATTTAATTATATATATCTATAGATATAGATATGTATATAGTAATTTACAGTTTTTTATGGATTGCACTGTATTGCTGCTGCAAAACAACAAATTTCACAATGTACGTCAGTGATTCTGATTCTGAATATTGTATGCAGTTCTGATCACCACAGTACAAACTACACAGAAAGGTGTCATTGTGCTGGAGAGAGTTGAGAAGACATCCACCAGGTTGTTGCCTGGACTGGAGGACTTTAGCTATTGCATAGTTTGAGCTTGTGTTGTTGAAGGAGTATGAGGAGTGACCTGATATTGGTATTTAAGGGATAGACAGCCAGAATCTTTTTCTCATGGCAGAAATAAGAAGGTATAGCTTAGGGTGACAGGAAAGAGTTTTAAAGAGGATCTGAGAGATAAGATAGGATATAATACTATTGTAGACAAATGGACAATTTAGATAGGCAAAATGTTCAGCAGGGATGTGATGGGCCGACAGGCTTGTATGACATGCTGATTCTAAGTGGTATTTGCTTAAGTTGAAACAGGATCCAATATCTAATGATTGGTGCTGTTAGTATTAAAGACTGGTGAGTGGTGAAGTGTTCAAAGTTCAAGGTAAATTTATTATCAAATTATATATATATGTCACCATATACAACCCAGATATTCATTTTCTTGTGGTCAGACTCAATAGATCCATAATAGAATATTAACCATAATAGAATCAATGAAAGACCATACCAACTTAGGCATTCAACTAATGTGCAAAAGACAACAAACTGTGCAAATACAAAAAGAAAGAAATAATAATATTAAATAAATAAGCAATAAACATCAAGAACATGAGATGAAGAATCCTTGAAAGTGAGTCCACAGGTTGTGGGAACATTTCAGTGATTGGGTAAGTGAAGTTTAGTGAAGTTATCCCCTTTGGTTCAAGAGCCTGATAGTTGAGGGCTAATAACTGTTCCTGAATCTGCTGGTGCAAGTTCTGAGGCTCCTGAACCTTCTTCCTGATGACAGAAGCAAGAAGAGAGCATGTTCTGGGTGTGGGGTTTCATGATGATGGATGCAGCTTTCCTGCAACAACATTTCATGTGCTTTACCCATGATGGACTGGGCTGTGTCCACTACTTTTTGTAGGATTTTCCATTCAAGGGCATTGGTGTTTCCATGTCAGGCTGTGATGCAGCCAGTCAATACACTCTCTACTACATATCTGTAGAAGTTTCTCAATATTTTAGATGTCATGCAAATCTTTTCAAACTTCTAAGGAAGCAGAGACACTGTCGTGCTTTCTTCGTAATTGGACTTACGTGCTGGGCCCAGGACAGATCCTACGAAGTGAAATTACCAAGGAACATAAAGAAGCTAACTCTCTCCAACTCTGATCATCAAGCAAGGACCGGCTCATGGAGCTCTGGTTTCCTGCTCCTGAAGTCATAACCAGCCCTTTGCTCTTGCTGACACTGAGTGAGAAATTGTTGTGGCACCAAAAAGCCAAATTTTCAATCTCCCTCCCAGATGGTGATTCGTCACCACCTATGATTGGGCCAACAACAATGGTGTCATCAGCAAACTTAAGTATGGCATTGGAGCTGTGTTTAGCCACACAGTCGTAAGTGTAAAGTGAGTAGAGCAGGGGAGCACACAGCCCTGTGGTGCACCTGTGCTGATGGAGAATATGGAGGAGATGTTGTTGCCAATGCGAACTGACTGAGGTCTGCAAGTGAAGAAATCGAGGTTCCAATTGCACAAGGAGGTATTGAGGCCAAGGTCTTGAAGCTTATTCATTAGTTTTGAGGAGATGATGGTATTGAATGCCAAGCTGTAGTTGATAAAGAGCATCTTTGCTGTCTAGATGTTCCAGGGTTGAGTGAGGAGCCAATGAGATGGCATCCAATGTGGATGTGTTGTAGTGGAAAGCAAACTGGAGTGAACGTAAGTCATTTCTCAGGCAGAAGTTGATATCTTTCATCATCAACCTCTCAAAAGACTTTATCATTGTGGATGTAAGTGCTACTGGACGATAGTCATTGTCAAGTCAAGTCAATTTTTATTGTCATTTCACCATAACTGCTGGTACAGTGCATAGTAAATATGAGACAACGTTTTTCAGGACCATGGTGTTACATGACACAGTACAAAAAACTAGACTGAACTACATAATAAAAAAACAACACAGAAAAAGCTACACTAGACTACAGACCTACACTGGACTGCATAAAGTGCACAAAAACAGTGCAGGCATTACAATAAGTAATAAACAGGACAATAGGGCAAGGTGTCAGTCCAGGCTTCGGGTATTGAGGCAGGTTACCACGATATACTTAGGCATTGATCTGTGTTTCCCTATTTCACTGACATCAGCAAGGATCACCAAGCCCCATTTCCCACTCAGTGCCACTTCCACACTTTAGACTGAGCAGCATGGGGAGCAAGGAGAATTCCAGATGGGGATTATTTCAGTGCAATCCCAATGTTTAACAAGGTGGCAGGCAAAGGCAGGGAGACTTGACAGCCTGCATCAATATTAAACTGCAGCTTTATTCCTGGCTTTATGATGCATAAAGCTAAATTTCCATGGAGATTTTGTGAAATCCACCGAAATGTCACAGCTGAGAAAGTCAATTGCATGGTGCTGTTTATTTCAGTTTTATACAATTGGAAATCAATTTTTAACAAATGAAGTGTGTCACTCCAGAAATCTGATAGGGCAAAAGTTATCCTTGTGCAACTAATAATATGTCCCTAGCTTCAAGAATATGCAAGACATTTCCATTCCCTATCCAGTTTTCCTTCTGAAACATTGTAGGGAACCAGACTGAGTTCAAAGTAAATTTATTATCAAAGTACGTATGCCATATACAACCTCGAGATTCATTTTCCTGCAGGCACTCATAGGAAAACAAGGAAATACCATAAAATCCACAAAGCACTACACACAACAAGGACCAAATAATTAACAAATAATTAACACAAGAGTAAAGAAATAAAAGATAGGGCTGTAAACATGAGCTGTCCTGGTCGTGACCTTAGCTGGTCAATCCTCGCACAAGTATGTCTTCCCAGTACAAGATTGGATTGGGAACTTAATTACCTTAAGTTCTTCTGACCCCTCCACTACCCTAAGCCAACAGCTCCCCGCCGCCACCACAATTCCCCACTGCTACTATTGAGCACCCTCTCTGTTGATTCCCATGGCCCAATCCTTTGACATAACAATGGAAAACTTTGGAAATTCTCAGCAGGGGTGGTAGCATCTGTGGAAGGAGAAAAAGAGTTAATGTTTCAACTCAGACTGCACAGAGTATTGTGAGCAATTTTGGGCCCCATATCTATAAAAGGATGCACTGGCATTGGAGAAGGTCCAGTGGGGGTTCAGAAAAATGATCCTTGGAATGAAGGGATTAGTGTATGAGGAGTGTTTGATTGCTCTGGGCTTGTATTGCTAGAGTTTAGCAGAATGAAGGGAATCTCATTGAAACCTATCGAATATTGAAAGGACCAGACAGAGTGGACTCGGAAAGGATGTTTCCTGTAGTGGATGAACCTAGAACCGGAGCCTCAGAATAAAATGACATTCCTTTAGAACAGAGATGAGGAGGAATATCTTCAGCCAAAGGTTTGTGGATCTTTAGAATTCATTGTCACAGATGGCTGTGGAGACCAAGTCATTGGGTATATTGAAAGTGGAGGTTGATAGGTTCTCAGTTAGTCAGGGCAGGAAAGGTTACAGGGAGAAGACAGGAGAATCAGCCATGAGCGAACTTGCTGCACCAAATGGGCTAATTCTGCTCCTATGTCTTATGTCATATGACCAAAGACTAGTGGGGTGCCCAGGATCAAAATAGTTGTTGACGCTTCTTTGCAAAACCCATGAAGCACATTGGAGGCAGCCTGATCAAGGCTGGCGAGTGGCCATTGGTCCTTATTGTGAGGAGGATGCAAGAGAAAAGGAAGATGGTTGTTCCAATGCTACAGGATGGTGGTGGGACCACACCAGCAGTACTGCCACACCTTTGCCATGCTTAATTAGGGAAGCATGCTCACACTGAAACCTATTCAAACTTGACATGCTAACTCTGTTTCTCAAGGTGACCTGGCCTATTCAGCCTTATCTAATGAATGTGCATCAACTTTCTCCCAGGGAAAGGGAATCAAAAACCAGAGGGTTGTAGGCTTAAAGTGAGAGCAGAGAGATTTGAAAAGGACCCGAGGCGCAACATCTACATGCAGTTAGTGATGAGTCTATGGAGTGAGATGCCTGAAGAAGGTAAAACAAGAATATATGGAAGGCATTTGGACAGGAGCATGGATAGGAAAGGGTATGGCCAAACACAGGCAAATGGGATTAGATTACATAGGCATCTTGGTTGGCATGGACTAGGTGGGCTGAAGGGCTTGTGATGGCTCTATGACAAACAGGCTCTGACCACTCCTATACCAGCAACTCCTCATCCAAATGAGCAACCATGAACGTGGGCTGTCCATTTCCCTCCACGTAAGTTGCCTGACCCACTGACTTCCTCCAGTGCCTCATGCTTTACCTAACACTCACCTCGCTGAGGCCCATGACACGTCTCGCATTACTGAACGCACTATTCCTCCACAGTCCCCGTATTCAAGTCAAGTCAAGTCAACTTTTATTGTCATTTTGACCATAACTGCTGGTACAGTGCATAGTAAAAATGAGACAACGTTTTTCAGGACCATGGTGTTACATGACACAGTACAAAAAACTAGACTGAACTACGTAATAAAAAAACAAAACAGAGAAAGCTACACTAGACTACAGATCTACACTGGACAGCATAAAGTGCACAAAAACAGTGCAGGCATTACAATAAATAATAAACAGGACAGTAGGGCAAGGTGTCAGTCCAGGTTTCGGGTATTGAGGAGTCTGATAGCTTGGGGGAAGAAACTGTTACATAATCTAGTCGTGAGAGCCCAAATGTTTCGGAGCCTTTTCCCAGACGGCAGGAGGGAGAAGAGATTGTATGAGGGGCGCATGGGGTCCTTCATAATGCTGTTTCCTTTGCTTTGTTTCCTTTCCTTTTCCTTTGTATTGTGTCTATTCAGATTCCGATTCAGTTTATTGTCATTTAGAAACCATAAATGCAATGCAGTTAAAAAATGAGACAATGTTCCTCCAGAATGATATCACAAAAGCATATGACAAAACAGACTACACTAGAAAATCCACATAACGTTTGGCAATCCCCAATCCAGAGGCTGCTGCGTATTAACATTGCGCTACCGTCTTAGCGCATTCCCCGGAAAGGAGCTCCAAAACCACCAGACAAAACAAGACCAAAAACTAAAGCTACAAAACCTGCACAAACCCACATAGTTACAACAGTGCAAACAATAGCATAATTGATAAAAAACAGACCATGGGCACAGTAAAAATAGTCCAAAGATGTTAAAGGACTATAAGTTCAAAAGAAATCACCACACAGTTTCCACAAGTCCCCAGGGTCCCGACAGACTCGCCATCCCACGCCGGTGGCAGAAGGGAATACCCCCGCTATGGACTTCCACGGCGCTGCCCGACTCAGCCTCGCAGACGCAGCACATACCGAAAGCGACCTGACTGCAGCGGACTCCGAGTCCGTTGAACCTCCGAGCCTCTGATCATCCCCTCTGGCACAGCTTCTCCGAGCACCATCCTCTACTGAGCTCATTAAGACGGCCCCGCCAACAGCCATCAGCAACGTGACCCCGAGGACTGGGGGCCTGTCTTCCCAGCAGAGTCCCCCTGATTCCTCTGATTCTCGGCCCTTCTTTTGTCTACTGGCTAACCCCAAACTGCCAAAACAAGAGATTCTGGGGGGACGTCACGTGATGACGTAGGGTCGAGATGTTGGGATTCCAGCTCCCTTGCAAAAAGTAATGAAATAAGGTTTAAATGAAGAAGAGTTAACAAATATCTATTAGAAACTACTTATAAGCAACTCAGGATTATCTTTGGATATGGCTCCTAAACTGAAACAGAAGAAAGCTACTACTTCGAAGACTGCGCAAATTGGCGGGGAGAAAGGCCTAGCTGTCTTGGCGAAGCCTCGGACTCAAGTTGGATCTTCTCCCGACGAAGTGCATGGCACTTCTGATGATGCGGGAAAAGAAGTTGCAGCAATGTCGGCGGTCTCTAAGAAGAAACGGCAAGAACAACGCATGTGCGAAAGTATGCATGAACAGATGTTCACAAAACTACAAGCTTTAACTATGGTTGGAAGTGAAATTGAAAGTGAGTCGGAAGTTGATACAGACTCTTTGGGAAATCCAGAAGAAAAAGAAGAAAAGAAGGAAGAGATTAAAGGAGACATAAAGATATCCTGATATATATAATCAATGAATTAAAAGTTATAAGAACAGATATGGTGAATGAATTTAAAGCTATAAGAACAGGAGATTCTGCAGATGCTGTAAAAATATCCAGCTTCTTACATCATTTCATTTCTTCCACCCACCTTCATCCCTCACCTGGTCAACTCGATCTCCCCCCACCCCCCCCATTCTTTAAATTCTGGCTTCTGCCCATGCCCTTTCCAGCCCTGATGAAGTGTTTCGGCCGGAAACAACACCTGCTTGTTTCACTTCAAAGTCGCAGCCCGACCTGCTGAGTCCCTCCAGCATCTGAGTGTGTTGCACCGAAATGGGACTTTGCCTCAGACGGTTGGAGAGGTACGTGAATAGGAAAGCTTTAGACCACAAGACCATGTGACAATGAGAGCCAGCAGCAGAATTAGGACATTCAGCCTATCAGGTCAGCTCCACAGCTGATATATTATTCCACTCAACCCCATTCTCCTCCCTGTAACTATGATATCTTGACTAATCAACAACCTATCAACCTCTGCTCTTAATAACTTGACTTCCACAGCCATAAGTAGCAATGAATTACACAGATTCACCATCCTCTGGCTAAAGAAATGCCTCTTCATCTCTGTTCTAAATGGACATCCCTCTATTCTGAGGCTGTGTCCTCTGGTCCTGGACTCACCCACTACAGGGAACATCCTCTCTGCCTCCATTCTATCAAGGCCTTTCAATATTCAATAGGTTTCAATGGGTACGGGTGAGTCCTGGACTAGATGTCCTGTTCACTTAAGGAAGACAAAACCTCTTCCTCAGCCTCTCCTTCCCAGTGTAGTGATTGCTGCAAGACTACCGTTTGGCTTGCCATGCAGGAGATCACTTGCAAATGGCCTCTCCTACACTACTGTGCCCATAGCAACGCCTTCACATGGCGTCCCTATTCTTACTGAGTTTCCTACGTCATGGCGGGACTGAGTGTCCAGCAGTATAACAGGGTGGGCAAGCTGGGCTCACCAAAATCATCAGTTCTGTCATCCCTATCATTGACATATAACATGAAAAGAAGCAGTACCAACGCCGACATCTTCAGAACACCACCAGTCACCAGCAGCCATCCAGGAAAGGCCCACTTTTAGCCTTCTGCCAGTCAGTCAATTTCTATCTGTGTCTGTATCATTCCTGTAATACCATAGCCTAATGTATGGCACCTTGTCAAAGACCTTCTGAAAATCCAAGTAACTTCAACTATTCCCTCAAACAATTCCAAGAGTTTGTCAAGCAAGATTTCCCCTTAAGGGAAACTATTCTGACTTTGGCCTATTTTATCATGTGCCACCAAGTACCCCCAAACCCCATTCTTAATAACAGACTCCAACATCTTCCCAAACACTTAACCCAGGTTAACAGGCCTGTAATTTCCTTTCTTCTGCTTCCCTCCATTCTTAAAGAGTAGAGTGAAATTTGCAATCTTCCAGTCCTCTGAAACCATTCCAGAATCTATTGATGGTAAAGGCTCATTACTAACACCTCCACAATCTCTTTAGCTATCTCTTTCAGAACCCTGGGGTGCAGTCCATCTGGTCCAGTTGACTTATCCACCTTCAGACCTTTCAGCTTCCCAAGCACCTTTTCCTTAGTAACTGCACTCACTTCTGCCCCAACACTCTCAAATTTTTGGCATACACTGTGTCTTCCACAGTGCAGACTAATGCAAAATACTTATTACATTTGTTTACTATTTCTTTGTCTCCCTTTTCTTTCGCTTCAGTGTCATTTTCCAGCAGTCCAATATTCATTTTTACTTTTGTTTTCTCTTTATATATCTGAAAACTTTAAGTACCCTCTTATATTATTGGATAGCTTACCTTCATATCTCATCGTTTCTCTCCTCATGGCTTTTTTTAAGTCACCTTCTGCGGGTTTACAGAAGTCTCTGAATCCTCTACTTTCCCACTAATTACTGCTCTATTGTACTCCCTCTGTTTTGCTTTTACACTGTCTTTGACTTCCCTTGTCAGCCATAGTTGCCTCATCTTTTCTTTGGAATACTTCTTCATTTTTGGGATGCATCTATCACATGCCTTCTGAATTGCCCCCAGAAACTCCAGCCATTGTTATTTTGCCATCATCCCTGGTGGTGTCTTCTTCCAATCAACTTTGGCCAGCTCATCTCTTATGAATCTGTAACTCTCTTTACTGCACTGTAACACTGATACTCTAGACTTTATTTTCTCCCTCTCCAATTGCCTCTCATTCTTGTAAACTCCAGTGATAACGAGCTCAGAGTCGTCAAACACTCCTCATATGCTAACTCCAAATACAGCCTGACCAATGCCTTATAAAGCCCCAGCATCACATCCTTGAGGCCTGGCCTTTTGTTTCAGGCATGAAGCAGGATTTAAAGGGCATAAGAAATCCATCGCTTCACCTAATGTCCCATGGTTCTGTGACACAACACTGCCACTCCCAGCAACTGAAGGGCAAAGTACAAATTAAGTATCAGTAAGGCCCTTCCCTCTCAGAATCATGCCAGAGTTCAGCATAGCACTACAGTACAGAAAATGACCCTTTGGCCCATCTGTTCATCAACCCCCCCACCTGGAATATACCACTCCCATGCATGTACTTACCCAAATTTCTCTTAAATCCTCATCCGCTGACAGCTCATTCCAAACTTGCACCACTCTCTGAGTGAAGAAATTCCCTTATACCTTTACCCTTTTAACCTTTAATCCATGACCTTTACTTCTAGTCCCACTCAACCTCAGTGGAAGAGCTTGCTTGACTTTATCTTATCCATCCATTTGTACACCTCAGTCAAATCTCCCCTCATTGACTCAGTGTTCACCCCAAGTGACTCCTGATTTTCTTGGTGGTGCTCTAAGGTCTCCACTGCCTCACCAGCAGGACACTTGTAGGTCCATTACACGGATATCTGTGCATTTTAAGGACAATGATGCTGCATTCATATAACAGCCTTCAATCCTCAGTACTTCACAGGCAATCAGATCTCTCCTGGGATGACTGCTGTCACAAAGAAAGCATGACAGCGTCTCAACTTTCTTAGAGGTTGGCACAGATTCAGCATGTCACATGACACGTTGACAAACTTCTATCGATGCACAGTGAAATCTAAAGAAAGTGGTTACAGCCCAGTCCATCACAGGTAAAACCCTCCCTACCATTGAGCTCATCTACAAGGGCTGCTGCCACAGGAAAGCAGCATCCATCATCCGGACAATGCTGCCATTGGGCAGGAGGTGCAGGAGCCTTAGATTCCACACCACCAGGTTTAAGAACAATTTTTATTCCTCAACCATCAGGCGCCTGAACCAATGTGGATAACTTCACTCACCTCAACAATGAACTGATTCCACAGCCTATTGACTTACTTTCAAGGATTCTACAACCCATGTTCTCAGTACTATTTATTTACTTTTTTAATTTATTATTGGAACAGTTTGTCCTCTTTTGCACACTGGATATTTGTCAGTTTTTGTTACGTATTGTAAATTTTATTATATTTCTTTATTTTCCTGTAAGTGTCTGCAAGAAAATGAAACTCAGTGTAGCATGTGGTGACATAAATGTACTTTGATAATAAATTTACTTTCAATTTAGAAATTTGATATCTGGTATCAATTTTATTTCCATAATGCATAAATTCTCACAGCCAGTTTGTGACATGGTGCTACAAGGAGAGGTTGGGCAAACCAGGGTTGCTTTCTCTAGAGCAGAGACTGAGGGGAGTCCTTATAGATGTTTATAAAACTATGGCAGTCATAATTAGATAGCCAGTATCTTTTTCCCTGTGGTCGAAGTGTCCAATAAAAGAGGGCGTGCATTTCAGTGAGAAGGGGAAAGTTCAGAGGCGCTGTGTGGGGCAAGTACATTGTAACAGAGATTGGCGGGTGCCTGGAGTGTATTGCCAGAGCTGGTAGTAGAGTCAGAGATGATAGTGGTGCTTAAGGGAACATGAATGTGTAGAGAATGGAACAACAGGGACGTTGTGCAGGCAGAAAGGACGAGTTTAATAACTTTAGCACAACATTGTGGGAGGAAGGGCCTCTTCCTATCCTGTAAATTTTCTATGCTTTGTGTTTCCTGTCTCACAATACAGAAATGAGGTAAATAAGGTGTAGCAGCAGAAAACGGCCATTCAGCCCATTGTATCCACTGTTTATTCATGGCCAATATTTTCGACTCCTCTCTCTCTTGCCATCTCTTCATTACCCTTATCCCTTATCACTTCAGAAACTATCTATCTCTGCCTTAAATTAGACCTATCGACTTGGCTTCCACTGATCTCATTGGCTGGCAATGCATTCACAGATTCACCACCCTCTGCCTGAAGAAATTCCTCCATCTCTGTTCTAAAGGTTCATCTCTATATTCTGAACCTATGCCCTTGGATCCTATATTCTCCTGCTGGAAACATCTTCCCCATACCTACTCTATCCGGGATCCTATATTCCCCTCATCCACTCTATCCAGAATCCTATATTCCCCTCATCCACTCTATCCGGGATCCTATATTCCCCTCATCCACTCTATCCGGGATCCTATATTCCCCTCATCCACTCTATCCAGGATCCTATATTCCCCTCATCCACTCTATCCAGGATCCTATATTCCCCTCATCCAGTCTCTCCGGGATCCTATATTCCCCACATCCACTCTATCCAGGATCCTATATTCCCCTCATCCACTCTATCCAGGATCCTATATTCCCCTCATCCACTCTATCCAGGATCCTATATTCCCCTCATCCACTCTATCCAGGATCCTATATTCCCCTCATCCAGTCTCTCCGGGATCCTATATTCCCCACATCCACTCTATCCAGGATCCTATATTCCCCTCATCCACTCTATCCAGGATCCTATATTCCCCACATCCACTCTATCCAGGATCCTATATTCCCCACATCCACTCTATCCGGGATCCTATATTCCCCACATCCACTCTATCCGGGATCCTATATTCCCCTCATCCACTCTATCCGGGATCCTATATTCCCCTCATCCACTCTATCCAGAATCCTATATTCCCCTCATCCACTCTATCCAGAATCCTATATTCCCCTCATCCACTCTATCCAGGATCCTATATTCCCCTCATCCAGTCTCTCCGGGATCCTATATTCCCCTCATCCACTCTATCCAGAATCCTATATTCCCCTCATCCACTCTATCCAGGATCCTATATTCCCCTCATCCAGTCTCTCCGGGATCCTATATTCCCCTCATCCACTCTATCTGGGATCCTATATTCCCCTCATCCACTCTATCCAGGATCCTATATTCCCCTCATCCACTCTATCCAGGATCCTATATTCCCCTCATCCACTCTATCCAGGATCCTATATTCCCCTCATCCACTCTATCCAGGATCCTATATTCCCCTCATCCAGTCTCTCCGGGATCCTATATTCCCCTCATCCACTCTATCCAGAATCCTATATTCCCCTCATCCACTCTATCCAGGATCCTATATTCCCCTCATCCAGTCTCTCCGGGATCCTATATTCCCCTCATCCACTCTATCTGGGATCCTATATTCCCCTCATCCACTCTATCCAGGATCCTATATTCCCCTCATCCACTCTATCCAGGATCCTATATTCCCCTCATCCACTCTATCCAGGATCCTATATTCCCCTCATCCACTCTATCCAGGATCCTATATTCCCCTCATCCACTCTATCCAGGATCCTATATTCCCCTCATCCAGTCTCTCCGGGATCCTATATTCCTCACATCCACTCTATCCAGGATCCTATATTCCCCTCATCCACTCTATCTGGGATCCTATATTCCCCTCATCCACTCTATCCAGGATCCTATATTCCCCTCATCCACTCTATCCAGGATCCTATATTCCCCTCATCCACTCTATCCAGGATCCTATATTCCCCTCATCCACTCTATCCAGGATCCTATATTCCCCACATCCACTCTATCCAGGATCCTATATTCCCCTCATCCAGTCTCTCCGGGATCCTATATTCCCCTCATCCACTCTATCTGGGATCCTATATTCCCCTCATCCACTCTATCCAGGATCCTATATTCCCCTCATCCACTCTATCCAGGATCCTATATTCCCCTCATCCACTCTATCCAGGATCCTATATTCCCCTCATCCAGTCTCTCCGGGATCCTATATTCCCCTCATCCACTCTATCCAGGATCCTATATTCCTCACATCCACTCTATCCAGGATCCTATATTCCCCTCATCCACTCTATCCAGGATCCTATATTCCCCACATCCACTCTATCCAGGATCCTATATTCCCCTCATCCACTCTATCCAGGATCCTATATTCCCCACATCCACTCTATCCAGGATCCTATATTCCCCTCATCCACTCTATCCAGGATCCTATATTCCCCACATCCAGTCTCTCCGGGATCCTATATTCCCCACATCCACTCTATCCAGGATCCTATATTCCCCTCATCCACTCTATCCAGGATCCTATATTCCCCTCATCCACTCTATCCAGGATCCTATATTCCCCTCATCCACTCTATCCAGGATCCTATATTCCCCTCATCCAGTCTCTCCGGGATCCTATATTCCCCACATCCACTCTATCCAGGATCCTATATTCCCCTCATCCACTCTATCCAGGATCCTATATTCCCCTCATCCACTCTATCCGGGATCCTATATTCCCCACATCCACTCTATCCAGGATCCTGTATTCCCCTCATCCAGTCTATCCAGGATCCTATATTCCCCTCATCCACTCTATCCAGGATCCTATATTCCCCACATCCACTCTATCCAGGACCCTATATTCCCCTCATCCACTCTATCCAGGATCCTATATTCCTCACATCCACTCTATCCAGGATCCTATATTCCCCTCATCCACTCTATCCAGGATCCTATATTCCCCTCATCCAGTCTCTCCGGGATCCTATATTCCCCACATCCACTATCCAGGATCCTATATTCCCCTCATCCACTCTATCCAGGATCCTATATTCCCCTCATCCACTCTATCCAGGATCCTATATTCCCCTCATCCACTCTATCCAGGATCCTATATTCCCCACATCCACTCTATCCGGGATCCTGTATTCCCCTCATCCACTCTATCCAGGATCCTATATTCCCCTCATCCACTCTATCCAGGATCCTATATTCCCCTCATCCACTCTATCCAGGATCCTATATTCCCCTCATCCACTCTATCCAGGATCCTATATTCCCCTCATCCACTCTATCCGGGATCCTGTATTCCCCTCATCCACTCTATCCGGGATCCTGTATTCCCCTCATCCACTTATCCAGGATCCTATATTCCTCACATCCACTCTATCCAGGATCCTATATTCCCCTCATCCAGTCTTTCCGGGATCCTATATTCCCCTCATCCACTCTATCCAGGATCCTATATTCCCCTCATCCACTCTATCCGGGATCCTGTATTCCCCTCATCCACTCTATCCGGGATCCTGTATTCCCCTCATCCACTTATCCAGGATCCTATATTCCTCACATCCACTCTATCCAGGATCCTATATTCCCCTCATCCAGTCTTTCCGGGATCCTATATTCCCCTCATCCACTCTATCCAGGATCCTATATTCCCCTCATCCACTCTATCCAGGATCCTATATTCCCCTCATCCACTCTATCCGGGATCCTATATTCCCCTCATCCACTCTATCCGGGATCCTATATTCCCCACATCCACTCTATCCAGGATCCTATATTCCCCTCATCCACTCTATCCAGGATCCTATATTCCTCACATCCACTCTTTCTGGGATCCTATATTCTCCTACTGGAAACATCTTCCCAACAACCACTCTATCCAGGCCTTTCAATATCTGGTGGGGTTTCAATGAGATTATTTTGAACACCATTAAGTACAGGCCCAGAGACATCAAGTGCTCTTCATATTGCCAGGATCTTGGGAACTGCTCTGTGTCCTCTCAAGGGCCAGCATATCTTTCCTTAGATACGGGGCCAAATATTGCTCAAAACTGACCAGAGAACCCTTGGTAACTTATTTTACTCAGGGATACAGATGAGCTCAATGAGATTTCCCTCTCTCCTTGATCTCAGAGCAGGTTAAAATGTTGGCGCACAATTGTGAGCTGAAGGGCAGAGGGCAACTAAGTGAGACTTGGGGGTTAAAACATAAAATAGATGGTGGGGCACCACACAGAACAGCTCGGAAGAGCAGAAGAGAGTCTGTGAAGTTTGCTTCACGTCCACCAGTGCAGGCAGCTCGAGTCTGAGAACTCCTTCCAAAGTTGACACACCAGACAGCTGTGCTTCAATCCTCCACTGGGCTGGATCTTGTGCTGAAGATTTGGAGCAGCATGGGTTCTGCCTGGTTGAAGATAGGGCTACTGTTGGTGGGCTAGAAGGGGGAATGTGGAAGAAGCCACTAAACATGCAGCAGATAAGAGAGGGGCATCTAAGAGGCTCTTAGTTAGGCACATGAACACACAGAGAAAGGAGGGGCATGGACAATGTGCAGGCTGATCTTCCCAATCTTTGTCTCACCATTTTGGGGGGAAGGGCCGTATGGTGTCCAAGAGCAAATCTCAGAGCCAGTCCTAGTTGTGAGAAGAGGTCCAAAGCAACAACTGAGAGATCATTGTAGCTCAACCCACGCCCCTGTCAGTGTCAGCAGTGGTGACGGGACCCAGTGTTGTCTGTGTACAGTGATGTTGACTGCCACCATCGATCTCAGGTCTGGAAACACAGCCAGGGAACTTAAAGGTAAAGTGAATAATACTCTCACCTACCCTTCAAACACCACAGAGAGCAGCTAATTGGCAACAGAAAATGGCACGAACCTGAGCCCTGCAGCTCACAAGGGCTGTTTCTACTGTGTATCGGGTGTTTTCGGAGTGTGGTTATTCATCTAGAAGAAAAAACAGGTGAGGGGAGGATTGGGGGAGAAAGAGCACAGTTAATGCACAGGACACCTGACAGATACACTCAAAGCCCAAATCCGGGGGCTTGGCTTCAGACCACACCCAACGCTGACTCAGAAACGGAATACTGTGCTACACTTGGACCACGATGGAGAAGGTCATTCACTCCATCAAGTCTAAGCTATCTCCCGGTACATTCACATCAGCTGTTATTTACCTGACCTCTCTCATTTGCCTATAAAATCTTCCCACCTCTCCAACCACCCACTTACAAATAGAAACAGGGAAGGGTTAGATTGATCTTTCTGTAGGCTGAAAGATCGGCACAACATCATGGGCTGAAGGGCCTGTACTGTGCTGTAATGTTCTTTATTTTAAGTCCTACACTCTGGTCAATTTACAGCGACTGGTCGGCCTACCAAACTGCACACCTCTAGGATGTAGGGACATGGGAGCAAACCAGAGTATTGGGGGGAGTGGGGGAGAACGTGCAGACTGCACATGTTCAGAATTGAACCCGTGTCGCTGGAGCTGAGGGGTTACCAGCACTAAACTGTGCTGTCACACAGCCTTAGGGTTAACAGCAGGCATCCTGTCCCTCTGCCCATCCATTATCCTCAGCTCCTGGGACCATTCTCTCTCCTCCAGAGGTATGGCATTGCTGACAATGGGGTGCCCACCCCACACCCCCTGCCTTTACACTTTGTTCGTGGCCTTCCTTGACTGAGATGGAAATGGGAAGGAGCCAATGGGCAGTTCTTCTCCTCTGGCTCAATTCCACCCTGGATATTTGCTCAGCCCTGCCCTTCAGTCTGTTTGCTTCTGACCTCCCTCACCACAGCCATGTTACTGGCCTGCACTTCCCACTCCTCAGCCAGCTGATTGGGAGAATTGAGGCTTAGGCTTTGGACACTGACATCGATTCTTCATATTCGATTCTTCGAATATGAAGGCAGAAGACAGGTTAATAGCAGTGTGGAGGAACAGCTGGATCTTGGGGTCCACGTTCATAGATCCATCAAATTAACCATGCAAGTTGATAGGATTGCTCAGAAGACGTATGTTTATATGGTGTGTTGGTTCACTGGGCAGCAGATTGAGTTCAAGAGCTGCCAAGTATAGTTGCAACTCTATGAAACCCTGGTTAGAGCACACAGAGTATTATGTTCAGTTCTGGATGCCTCATTATAGGAAGGATACGGAAGCTTTAGAGAGGAGGCAAAGGAAATTTATCAAGATACTACCTGGATTAGAGAGCATGTCTTATTATAAAAGGATGAGCAAGCTAGGACTCTTTCTTTGGATGGAAGGAGAATGGGGGGTGATTAGAGGCATAGATTGTGTGGATAACCAGAGACTTTTCCCCAAGGCAGAAATGGCTAATACCAGGGGGGCTTAATTTTAAAGTAATTGAGGGCCCATATGTCCAAAGATAAATTGGCACATATTTTTCCGAATATAAGCCCTATTTATGATAGATGTAACACAGAAATGGCTACTTTAACTCATATGTTTTGGTCATGAGTAAGTTTAAATAATTTTTGGAGGGATGTGTTTGGAATATTATCTACAGTTATAGATATGGATGTTCAGCCTAATCCACTTACAGCAATTGTTGGGATTATTCCAGAGGAAGCAAGCAAAGTGTCTGCTTCCGCCCAACATGTGATAGCTTTTCAACTTTACTGACTAGGAGAGCAATTTTGCTACACTGGAAAGAATCTAATCCACCTTCTGTTTTCTATTGGCTCTCCTCCATTATGTCATGTCTGAGCTTGGAGAAAATTAGAAGCCGGACATTTGATACATCCTTTAATTTTGAACAAGTTTGGTGACCCTTTATTCAATATTTTCACGATTTAATTTCTATCTATCTATTTATCTATCTATCTATCTATTTATTTATTTATAAATTCTCTTTGGGGAAAATCCTTATCCATGAAGGTTCGGAGATGACTGGAAGGATGTGTTTTTTTTCTCTCTCTCTGTTTTTTCTAATTTTATGCTCAATTGGACTGCCCAATCTTTCTTTTTCTTTTCTTTTTTTTCTCTTTCTTTTTTCTTTGTTTTTGTTCCAGTTTAGTTAGTGGTTTTTTTTTCCTTATCAATAAAATTTCCAATCTTTTTTTTCTTATGATTGTTATGTAGTTTTTTTTGGACTATTGTGTATATAGCAGCATAATATTTTACTTATTTGATTTTGATATTATATACTTATTGTTTTTACTATTGCTGTTTATATGTCTTTTATATTGTCTACTTGTTAAACTCCTCTTCCGATTTGTATATTCTTTAATTGGAAATCAATAAAAAGATTGAAAAATGAAATGAATTTTAAAGTAAATGGTGGTAAGTGTAGTGGGAAAGCCAGAGGTAGGTTTTTTACAGAGGGTGGTGGGTACATGGAATATACCCACCACCCATATACATATACATGGGGTGATGGTAGAGGCAGGAACATTCAGGGCATTTAAGAGACAGATAGGCACATGGATGATAGAAAAATATGTGGGAGGGAAAGGTTAAGATTGATCTTAAAGTCGGATAAAAGGTCAGCACAACATCGTGAGCCGAAGAGCCTGTACCATGCTATTCGGTTCTATGTTTGATGTTCTATGTCTATAACACAGTGAGCCTGAGGGTGCAGGGGAAGTCTCGGAGGAAAGGAACAGGTGAAACGCTTGCTAAATGTAACAGTCAAGCATCAACTGAAGAAATAAAAATGTCTCACGAGGGAAAGAGTCACTTAATTTTAGTTCATGCAATGCTTTATGAACCCTACCTTTCATTATCTACCAAAAACAATTTCCTCTGCAAATTGCCCTAATGATGAAAGCTCATCGTAATAGCCCCAGGCTGCAGATTCAACAATCTGTGTAGAGGAGAGATTAAGGCTTAACATTTAACTCAGTGGGGAATCATCAAAGACGGAGATCAGCTCTTTATTAAATACCTTTTAAATGTGACTGATATGTAGTGCCACTGGGTCACAGCGCTCAAAGTGTGAGTAATTTGCAGGATTTAAAAGACCCTGTTGAACACCACCCAAATTACTTGCTTGTCTTTGTTCTCCAGTGCTCAGGGACAGGGGATGGGTGAAGCCCAGGCAGTTTCACAAAGGTTCCATGATGGCCTCATTAAGGCAGGTACAATAACAACACTTCAAAGACATTTGGGTAAGAGCAATTTAGAGAAATGTTAACAAATGGGACTAGCTTGGTGAAACCGTAGTCAGCATGGCTGAATTGGACTGAAGGGCTTTTCTCCATTCTGTACTGCACCATGACTAGAACACACAAACCTTGGACACTGAGACAAGGCTGGCATGTAAAGTTCAATCAATGGGAAGGAATGTTGAGTAGAGTACGTATGTGATTCATGCGTGATGGCTGATCTCTGGTCATTATTTTTTGTTATTTTACAAATGCATTTGTTTTACGATTCTTGCCATTTTTATGCTATAATTTTGCAAGTTGTTTTTCTCAAGGGAAGTATGCTACCAGCTTGAAGCAAACTTAGCGCAGCTCGAACTCATCAATGGGTGATTACTGTGCAGGCCAAGTTTTTGGGCATGTTTAGAGAGGAGGTTGATTGACAAGAGCACCAAAGGTTACAGGGAGAAGGGAGGAGAATGGGACTGAGAGGAAAATGATGGGATGGGCCGAATGGCCTAATTCTCCTCTTATGTCTTATAGTCAAAATGTTCAATGACTGAAGGAGGGAGGCAAATGGTTGGATTGAATTGTTCTCCGATCTTTAGCAACTTACTTGCAAATGTTTTGTTACCATACAAGAAGACATCATCAGTCACAGTACTGTGCTGTCACAGTACTTTCAAGGGAGGCAAAGACTACATATAGAGAGCCATGTAAATGAAAATTAATAAAATGAAATTGCAGCTGCAAATTTTAAAGAAATGTTAAATACTAGAGGTTTAAGTTGACAGGGTATGTAAAGGGTATGTATGAAGCAGGTTGATTACACAGAGAGTGGTAGGCACCTTGACCATGCTACTAGGGTGGCAGTGGAGGCAGATGCTATAGCAGAATTTAAGAAGCAATGAGAGAGATACACGGACACAGAATTTAAGAAGCAATGAGAGAGATACACGGACACAGAATTTAAGAAGCAATCAGAAAGGCACACAAACAGGCATGTCACTGAAGGATTATACACTCAGTGACTACATTATTAGGTACACCTGTATACCTGCTTATTAATGCAAATATCCAAACATTCAATCACGTGGCATCAATTCAGTACATAAGAACATACAGAATTGACAAATGCTTCAGTTGTTATTCAGACCAAACATTAGAATGGGGAAGAAATGTGATCTAATTGACTTTGAATGTAGAATGATTATTGGTGTGTTACAGAGTGGTTTGAATATCCAAGAAACTGCAGATCTCCTGGGATTTTCATGCACAACTGTCTTGAGTTTATATTACAAAAAAAGTCCACTGGGCAACAGTTCTGTGGGCAAAGTGCCTTGTTAATAAGACGGGTCAGAAGATAATGGCCAGACTGGTTCAAGTGGATAGAAAGGCGACAGGAGGTTCCTAATATAGAGGCCGCGGAGTGAGATTTGCAGTTCAAGTTGGCTTCTTGGTTGGCACAAACTAGGTGAGCAAAAAGCCTCCTCCTGTGCTGTGCTGTTTTATTCTCCAAAATCAGTAAACTGGCCAAATAATGTGGGTGGAAAGAGAAACTGTTAACCCTTCATCAGAACAATTCTCCAACCTGAAATGTTAAGCTTATTTCTCATCCCACAAACGCTGCCTGACCTGATAAATATGTCCAACCTCTTTTGAGAAGAAAGCAACTAACTCCCTTTAATTGTGAGCTGACACATTCAGCTGTACTGTCATCCCAATTTCATAACCTTCACCAGGAGAAGAAAGCTTACCAGATGCAAAACAGACTTGCACACATACATAGCTTCTTACAGGAACTGTCCAAATAACAGGATATGACAGTGCTGGTCAGTGTAAGCCTTCCAGCTCCTCACATACACCTACTGCACACAGCAGCATCCAAGAACTGAGCTGAGAGCGTGTGAACTGCAGTGACACAATGATACTCCATTGCAACGGCTTGCAGCCAACAATGCAGGATGACTGCATATGTGTTCTATGGGAATTTAAGGAACAGAAATATGAAACTAGTCAGATGAATTGGGAGCATCAGATGTGATCAGACAGTTCAATGTTTCAAAATGATTGAAAAATTGATTGACAAATATGTCTGGGGTGTTAAAGACATTCAGTCTTCATCCATTGTTCCTTCTTTATTTCTTTTAATACAGTAGCATTGGTATTGGACTTTAGTGAAATGTGGATTAGCATTCAGTCCCACAGCTCCCCTCTATACAGTCCTCGCTCCTGATTCAGACAGGTATTCAATGACAACATTTAATCCCTTCACCCACCAGTGCACATTAGCCACAATGTACGCTGTCTAAACATGGTCACCTCCCTCACTGATCAGATTCCACAGCTCATGGCGTTTGTGTCTCTATTTATCACCCTCCAGCAGCTGTCTCCACCTTCACCCCCCCAGGCCCATCGGCCTTTGTTTATGCTTGCCTCTGTTTATCACCCACCTGTCTCTGTCTCCCAATTCCACCATTTCACCATCATCCTTTACCTGTCCTCAATCCATCAATCACCTACTGGCCCCAGTCTAAGCACCCCGCCTCACAACTCCATACGTTGGCTAACATCCCCCCTTTACTCTCAGACTTGATGCAGTATCTTGACCAGAAATATGAACAATTCTTTCCCACCCCTCCCACCAAAGATGGCGCTCGATGGTCTGAGTTAGTGAGACATGACTTGCCCCACACAAAGCAACATTGACAGTCCTGTCCCTAACTAAGCCCTGGTTTACTAAACACTCATAAATCATATCCTTCAGAAACTTCTTCAGGAGCTTCCCTATCACTGATGTGAGACTCACCAGTCTATAGTTTCCAGGATTCTTCCCCTTGAACAATGGAACACTTTCTGCATATTGGCCAGAAGGAACTACATTCAGGGAAAAGGAATGGCGGCGGCCATTTTGTGAGATTGTCCTTGCAGTCATCATTTTGTGAACTGTTTGATGAATTTATTCTTGCTTTAGGATAACTTAATCTGAGCAATTCAACTTGGACACAAGGAGCTTCTGCTAAACCTAAGACCATTTTCAGATTTTAAGAACTGTTTTATTGTGTAAAATGGCAGGTCTGCAGAAGTGACTCATCATCTGGACCCAGTGTCTGGGTGAGCTGGTTTGATTGATTTGAACCAGAGTCAAAGAGAACAACAGAAGTCACCTAAGGTAGGAAGTTAAAGGCGAAGGCCATAAAACAATACAGCTTGTGGCCTTGGGCTACGTCAAATAGGAATCTGACACATCAGATGACCTCTAGCCAATGGAATTGAAACATCATAGATTGACTGGATAAGGAAAAGTATAAAAATAGAGGATTTTGGGAGCTCAAACAGCAACAACTCTCCACAGACCTACCATTGTGGATGTGGAGGACCCCCATGTTGGATATGTGCAGATTACATCAGGACTACGAGGAATGCCTGGCCAGCGGAGACACTTTTTCCCTGGTATTATATTTTCTCTTCGTTGGCAGTTTATGGAGAGACTGGGAAATGTAGTAGGTGTGCACACAGGTATTGTGTTGTGAAAATTCACGTGCTTGTGAACTGAGTCAATAAAGGTTCTTGTCAGAAATTGGAGTCTCTTTGTGCCTAACTGATCATCCTAGCTGGATAAACCTCTCTGCTGAGTCAGCGGGAGACTTGAGTTGGGCCACGTTGGTGAGGTACAGAGAATTCGCTGTTACTAACCCAGGATGAGGAATTCAGGTAAGTCTGTAAATTCAGAGGACTTGAGTTTGTAGGGGAATCCTCCAGAAATATCTTCTGGGGAAATACAGGAAGAATGCTGGTCACACTGGCGGTGTGCTGGGGAAGCTCTTGGGAAGATTGCTCAGGGAAAGTTGTCAGACAAGGAATTTAAATAACTACAGATGCCAGTGGTTGTTATGTTGTGTAACTTCAAAAACTAATCAAAAGAAACACACAGGAGCCACGATAAACTCATCTACTTAGTTTTCACTCCATTTCTTTAGTGATGTGCTCACATGACATGGTGACGTAATGACGTGTGCCATTCACGTACTTTTACACATAACCCATAATGAATTACGTAAGCTAAAAATACTTAATCAAACAATATATTTACAACATTACTCAAATGTTACTGAAATACTAAATAAACCCGAGTAGCTGTTGGCTGTTTAATTGAGGAATGGATAGAATATCAGCAGAAAATTAAAATAGAGCGAGAAGGATCAGACGAGGAAAACACTGAATATCAATTGAAAGCTAAAGCAGAATGGGATGTATTAGGAAAGGAAAACCTAGAACATCAGCAGAAAGCTGCAGCAGAACAGGAGGCTCTGTGATGTGGTAGAAAACCTTACAGAGAAACCTACTGATTTACAGGGCAGAGGATTTACTGTTTGTACCAGTTTCAGTTACAATGTGAACCGCTGGTTAAAGAAATGAGTAAACAAGAAGAAGACCAAATCACTGAGAATGAAGTGGAAGAATTGTGGAAAGAGTGCAGTGACTTAAAGATGGCAATGAAAGTGATACAGACATTAATGCATGAAAAGAAACATAACACTGGAGATCATACAAAGTGTTTAAAGCAGATACAAAAACTGCAGGGCCAACTCGCTGCAGAGAAAGAAATAATACTGTATGTGCTTTTGGATCTGAAGGACAAGAAAAGAATGAATATGGAGATAGGGATTAGAATGATAAGGGGTGATCAGATACTGTTACAATGAGGAGCTAGCACCCGAGGATCCCTCGCTGACATGCAACCAAAAGGAGCCGGTACAGGAAATCAAAAGCAGAAAATAACATACACTTCCCATTCAGGATACAGAAGCTGAGGGACATTGCAAAGGATATCAGGATATATATGTCCAGGGATGATCCTAGGTAGCTGTCCCAGGCATTAGTTACCAGACAGTAATATATGGGCTGGTTGATGCTGAGGAAAGGAGATGCACTATAACATGCTTGCATCTGAACAAACATTCCACTTTTCTGGAAACATGCCAACACACTGGGGGGTTCAAATGAGAAGTTAAAGAATACGATATTGACTGTTATGGTTAATAACAGTGGGAACTCAGTGGATGAATTATGTAAAAGTCACCAGAGGAAAGGAGAACACCCCACTGCGTTTGCATCCCATCGGTGGATGGTGTTCCAAGGGGATTGAAATAATTTAGAACCAGAACCCAGAGAGGTGAGATTGCTGAAGCCTTGATGCGGATCTTCATGCCCTGTCCAGGAACCTGCAAGGCCCCAGAGGACTGATGAGTGGTTAATATTGTACCTCTTTTTAAGAAGGGAACAAGGGAAAGTCCAGGAAACTGTGAGTCTCATGTCAGTTCTACGGATATTGCTGGAGAAAACTCTTAGGGATAGGATATATGAGAAGTTGGAAACCCATGGCCTAGTTCGGAAGAGCCAGCATGGTTTTATGTGTGGCAGGTCATGCCTTAACAACTTGAGTTTTTTACAAGGTGATGAGACAGGTTGATGAAAGTAGGGCAGTGGATGTTGTCAACATGGATTTTAGTAAGGCACTTGACACAATGCCTCACGGAAGGCTAATCTAGAAGATTAAAATGCATGGGGTCCACAGCAAATTGCTGTTTTGGATTGAGAATTGGCTTGCACATAAAAAACAAAAGATAGACTCCTGATGAAGGGTTTCGGCCTGAAACGTCGTCACTACTTCCTCCTATAGATGCTGTCTGGCCTGCTGAGTTCTGCCAGCATTTTGTGTTTTTATTAGATAGATAAAGGGATTCATTTGAGCTGGAGGTCTGTAATCAGTGGTATTTTGCAGTGATCTGTGCTGGGACGTCTGCTGTTGTGATGTGTATAAATGATTTTGGATGAAAATGTAGATGGGTGGGTTAATTAATTGGCAGATGATACCTAGATTGGTAGAGCTGTGAATCATGTGGAAGTCTGGCAAAGAATATATAGATCAGATATAGATCAGAGACAGATATGGGCAGAGAAATGGCAGGTGAAGTTTAACGCAGATACATTTGAAGTGTCACACCTTGGTAAGGCAAACGCAAGGTGACAGTACATTGTTATGGGTAAGATCCTTAACAGAGTTGCTGAGCAGAGAGATCTTGGGATGCAAGTTCATAGCTCCATGAAAGTTGCTACATGGGTTGACAGACTAGTTAAGGCGGCTTATGGAATGCTTGCTTTTATCAGTTAAGTTATTGAGTCATAAAGTCAAGTGGTTATATTGCAACTCTGCTTAGGCCACGCCTGCAGCATTGCATACAGTTCTGGTTGCCCCACTATAGGAAGGATGTTGAGGCTTTGGAGAGGGAGCAGAAGAGGTTTATCAGGACGCTGCCTGGTTTAGAGGGCATGTGCTATCATGAGAGGCTGGATAAACTTGGGTTGTTTTCTCTGGAGTGCTGGAGGCTGAGGGGAGATCTGATGGAGGTTTATTAACCATAAGTTTCTTTTCCCAGGGTTGAAATGTCTAATACCAGAGGGCATGCATTGAAGGTGAGAGGGGGTGGGTTCAAAGGGGATGTGGAGGGTAAGTTTTTCACTCAAAAAATGTGGATGCCTGTAATGTGCTGCCTGGTAAGGTGGTAGAGGCAAATACTTTAGATAGAGGCTTTTAAGAAATGTTTAGATAGGTACATGAATGTGAGGAAGATGGAGGAATTGTTTCTGGGAGGGATTAGTTTCTGGGGGGTTTTTGATTTGCCTTTGAGCCGGTTCAGCATTACATTGTGGACTGAAGGGCCTGTCCCTGTGCTCTAAACTTATGGAATACTTCAAAAGCAGCTAAAATGCTCCCCCCAGGGGCATAACGTTGAGGGATGCAGTCAGGGTAGAATTGTGGGAACGAACATTCCAGGACAGCACTCAAAGCTGCTGTTTCAGTAATGTGGGTGCTGATGCCTGGAACTGTATGGCAAACAGTTCAGTTAATCTGAATCCTAACATATCTCAGGGACTGGAGTTACAGAACGGTCAGAATACGTTGGGTTTTGGTTCATTTGGGGATGTCATGCTTTTAACTTGTTGAATGTTGTTTACTTGTGCATGGTGAATAACTTTCAGCATTTCTTTGTTTTAAAGCCTTAAAGTAACACATTTCCTCAATTTTGTCTGATGGTAACTTAATATTTTGGAGCAAGAAATTTTCTGGTTTAAAGTGTGAATGGTTTGTATGTCTCAAATGATGCATTAGGTGTGGGGGGGAGGGAGGGAGAGAGAGAGAGAGGGAGATTGTGTGATTGCTCAGTCAACATTGGGAGGAAGATTGAATTAATCCCATGCTTCAGAGAAAAAATATTGACATATTTGGCTATTCT
Source organism: Hypanus sabinus (assembly GCF_030144855.1). NCBI lineage: Eukaryota > Metazoa > Chordata > Chondrichthyes > Myliobatiformes > Dasyatidae > Hypanus > Hypanus sabinus. The sequence goes on from NC_082722.1 coordinate 8,196,589, forward strand.
GAAGCGAATTTGCAGGAACTCTTTGTCATTTAAGAGGTTGTACATTTTTAAGAGATTGTGTGAATACGTTGGGGGCCCACACTAAGCATTCTTTTCTTCTTTTGTTCTTTGAAAAATGTATTTAAAAATAGGATCTAGTGCTTTCCCGGCATATATTATGAATAAACTCCTCTTGGCCCTCCAGCCGGGTACAAGTGTCAATTTTAACTGGTAATCTCTGGTATCTTCATCAGGGATGACGCCTGGGTATATATAACCCCGTTGTCTGTCCCTCCCGATTCAGTAGTCCTCATCTAATCAGGTTTCCACTGTCCACCTTGTTTATACTGTTTTCACGGTTGGAATTAAGTATCTATTCTAACTTTTGCAGTTAGTTGTGAAGGTTCAGAAGGAAGTAAAGTACAGGCATGGATTTTTGTTTTGTCTTCTCTGTGGTTTTGGTTTGTGTTTATTTATTTTCCATGGAATTTGTTTTAGAGAGAAACACAGATTTCACACTGGCCATGTGAAATACAGGTTAAAGCGATGGAAATCTGTATCTCCATTTCAGATGTGAGATGCCCACATTTCAGAGGGAAACAGACATTTACAGAAAATTTTGGACAGTTAATCTGGAAATTTAGAATTGATATCTTGGAAGGTTGAGATATTTGGGGAGCTTTCCTAAAACTTGCTTTTACCAACAAGACTACTTTCTTTTTAGAGAACATGAAAGATGTTGCTCAAGACTTTTGACATACCAATTTTGAATTTAATTTCTTTAGAAAATATTTTTGATACAATCATAGTGTTTGTCATGTAACTTTTAAAATGTAAATAGAATTGAATTATTGGGTTAGTCCAAACAGCAGTTCAGCATTAATTCCTTCGCCATCTTAAAGCACATATTTATCCAGCTGCTGTAGGATGGTCAAATCAAAATGACTTGTTCAGTCAGCCCTGACTCTGCAGGGTTGAGATGTAGTTGTAAAGGGTATTAAAGTTTCCTTACAGATGATCTTTATCGAGCAGGTGTCAGGATATGATAGCAAATGAGCCAAAGAGATCATTTGTATTACAACAGAAAGTGAGGCTGGAAGGAAAGAGGATAAAGCAATACCCAAGAACATCAGCACAAACAAAGGAAAAACTCTGATTTGCATTTTAGATGGTTCCTCACCTGTACAGGATGGTGAGAGGAGAACCAGCTATGTGAGGGCAAAAGAACATAGGGTCATAAAGGTGACAGCTTATTTAAAATGATCCTGAGGGAGGAAGACAAAGGTTGACAAGTTTGCAAAACGAGTTGCTGCAACCTGACAGGGCAGTTGCAGATTGAGCAAATTGGAAGACAGAAGGAGCAACAGGTTAAGGTTATGGATTTGGCAGAGGAGCAGAAGAAACATAAAGGATTTAAAAAGTTGATAGAAGGAGCAGAGTCATAAATATACAAAGAGCTCAAGGGAGTGCTTACTAAAGACTGAGTGGTCTTTCGTGAAATCTGTGTTTCCAGGGGGAATGAAACCAAATGATCCACTGGAACCATGACCTATGGGAATATCAGCGCGCAGTAAGTGCCCTGGAAATCCTAATGGAAAGTGTAAACCTCTAAACCCAAGATTTAACACCAGATGAAGGGAATAAGGTATTTTGTTGCAATGGAATTAACTATGACTGGGATCAGGGTTGATCTTATTCCAAAGCCATTACAGCAGGCAAACGTGTCAACACTGATGTTGATACTTGCGGGACACCCAGTGACAAAAGATGACCTTTCACATTGGACTTGAGTAACTGGGGGCCAAAAAAGGAGGAATTGAGATTCAGTCTTGAATTATACCAGGGTGGATGGTTTGACATGCATGGACAAAACAAAATCTTAGGTATCCCACAGGACACAAATGCACAGTTCTTACATTGGATTTTGTGAACAAAACATGTGAGAGTTGTTTTATGTGCTTAACTAAAGCCACAGCCCTTTACGTTCATTACGGACAAACAAAAGCAGTCAACTTCTGACATGATTACTTCAGACACAATCTCTTAAAGTGAACACAACAGTTCAATGATGGATTTGTGAATTGTGTAGGAATGGGTTTGATAATGAACAATATGTGTCACCCATTACATTACCCTACACTTATATAAAATTCTAGAGATGACATTATCAAGTATCCTAGAGGGAATATAATTAGTTGTTAGGTCTAATTATTGAGCAGCTTCAACTATGATGGCCACGGTAAGATTACAGTCCTGTGGGATCACACTCATGTGAATACCGAGTGGGACAGTAATTCACACAAAAGATATCCAGTGGGGTGGTTACTTCCACATATTTTCCATAGGATATTTTGATCATCATTAACTGTACACATGAAGAATTGTACAGGTGGTAAACAGAGTGAAGAAGGTTCACAATGTGGGCAAATATCATAAGACTTGGATATCATCAAGTTACCCACCAACACATGATATTGTTATGAACGGTGCTGGGAAAGGGATAGATTTATCAAGGAGCAGACCACTAGCCTTGCCTAGAATAATTGATAAGAAAGAATCTTGTGAATTGTGGTTTCGGTACTGACGAAAATTGGTGAATACTCAGTCTTTCTTGTAGGATGCGTGGTGTGATGGGCATATTTTATAGCAACACTAGCCATGATTTATATTAAAGGATGGAAATAGTGTTCATTGGGAAGTCATAATGTGGCCATTGGAAATATGACTTTAGATCTGGTTATTGGAGGACAAACTTTGTCTCTTCCAAAAGTGACATGGTAATGAAGGAGAGCTTCATGATCCAATGCCTAATACGGATCAATAGTTTTAGGACCAATATTACTAATTTGCCACCAATTCCTGACTTGACTCATTGTGGAGGAGGCAAGCGAGAGGTGCTCTAAACGCTGCAAACTAAGTTTTAGAATTGGGGATCAAATGTTTAAATACATCTGTGAGTGGGAACAGTATCACAAGCTGCTGTAAGATCAATTTTATGTATGGCTGTAATTGTTTTGTTTAATGTGTACCGCCTTAGAAGGTGGGAGGCTAAAGTTGTGAAAGAGAAGAAATGACACAGCTGCAGAGGGTCCTTGTCAATCCTATGGGCACTCAACAGAATGAGAGGAGGATAATGATCTTTCGATCAAGTCGAGGATATGTTGGCCAGAAAGAACAACAATCAGTGAACAGGAATGGAGGCAGCCTTTTATGTGATACCGTAAAGGTTAACCTCCAAGTTGAGTTGGTTGTGAAGAAGGCAAATGCAATGTTGGCAATCATTTCTAGAGGTATTGAATATTAGAGCAGGAATGTGATGGTGGGTCTCTATAAGGCACTCGTGAAATCACACTGGGAGTATTGTGTGTGGTTTTGGGCTCCTTATTTTAGAAAGGATATACTGACATTGGAGAGGGTTCAGAAAAGATTCACAAGAATGATTCCAGGAATGAAAGGGTTACCATATAAGGAATGTCTGGCAGCTCTTGGTCTTTATTCCCTGGAGTTCAGGAGAATGAGTGGGTATCTCTGAAACATTCTGAATGTTAAAAGGCCTGAACAGATTAGATATGGCAAAGTTATTTCCCATAGTAGGGGACTTCAGGATTGAAGGACGTCCATTTAGAACTAAGATGCCGAGAAATTACTTTAGTCAGAGGGTGGTAAATCTGTGGAATCTGTTGCCACAAGCGACTGTGGAGGCCAAGTCATTGTGTGTATTTAAGGCAGAGATAAATAGGGTCTTGATTAGCCAGGGCATCAAAGGGTACGGGGTGAAAGCTCCTATATGTTATAGTCTTATGGTTTTATGTCCTTGCAGCCACCATTTTGTAAACTTTTTTGATAAACTGATTTTTGCTCTGGGATAATTTAGACAAATTGAATGAAGGAAGGAGTTTCTGCTAATGATCTGCTAAATCTGAGAACATTCTCAGGTAAGAAGCTGTTTATTGTGTAAAAAGGCAGGTTTGAAGACATCATCTGTGCCCAGTGTCGGGGTGAACTAGTCTGACTGGTTTGATCCAGCTAGAGTTGAATCCAACAAAAGAAGTCAGCTGAGGCATGAAGTTGAAGGTGAAGGTGATAAAACGATAGGTTGTAGCCCTGGGCTACATCCAATGGGAATCTGACACAGGCCAGTCACATGACCTCCAGCCAACAAAATTGAAACATCATAGATTGACCTGATAAGGAAAATGTATGGGAGTTCAGGCAGTGACAACTCTCCAGAGACCAACCATCACAGAGTGGAGGACCCCACATCGGACACGTGAAGATCACCACGGGACTAGGAGGAACAGCCGGCCAGCTTAGACTGCTTTTCCTGGGTATTGTCTCTTCTCTTCTTTGACTATTCATGGAGGGACTGGGAAATGTAGTAGGTGTGCACACAGGTATTGTGTTGTGAAAATTCACGTGCTTGTGAACTGTCATTAAAGGTTCTTGTCAGCAAGTTCTGATCATTATTACGGATATCTTTGTAATAAGCTGCTTGCCAGTCCTCTTGTACCTTGGCTGTCACTAGAGATGACACAAAGATCTTGGTCAATGCCCTTGAATCTCATTATTTGTCTCTCTCATTCCTCTAATTCTTTTAGGAGATTGGGTGCTGCTCCAGATTCCAGCACCTGCAGTCACTTCTGTCTCCAAACTTAACTTTCTTAGCCTCCTTCAGCAGCAGCTCCCAAATTCGAGACCCCTCCCACCAAGGACAAAGGCAGCAGGTGTACAGGGCCACCACTCCCTCCATGTTACACATAATGCCGACTGAGAAGTATGTCACTGATTCTTAGTCTTGAAGCTCCCTCCCTAACAGGTCTGTGGGAGCTCTAGACAGGGTCGTAACGAGGGCTTTTGGCACATTGGCCTTTATATTGACTACAGGCATTGGGATGTTATGTTGAAATTGCATAAGACATTGGTGAGAATTTTGGAGTATTATGTGCAGTTCTGGTCACCTACCTAAAGGGGAAAGATATAGAAACCTAGAAAACCTGCATCACAGTACAGGCACTTCAGCCCACAATGCTGTGCCGAACATGTACTTACTTTAGAAATTACCTTAGGGTTACCCATATTGATAAGGTTGAAAACGTACAGAGAATATTTACAAGGATGTTGCTGGGACGCGAGGACCTAAGGTATAGAGAATATGTTAGGACTTAATTCCTGGAGTGTAGGAGAATGAGGGGAGATTTGATAGAGGTATAAAAAATTATGAGGGGTATAGATTAGGTAAATGCGAGAAGACTTTTTCCACTGGGGTTGGATGAGACTAGATCTAGAGGTCATAGGTTAAAGGTGAATGATGTAATATTTGAGGGGAACCTGAGGGGGAATTTCTTCACACAGAGGGTGGTGAGAGTGTGGAGTGGTAGATGCGGGTTTGGTCACGATATTTAAGAGGTGTTTGGGTAAGTACACGGATGGGAGACGTATGGAGGACTGTGGTCAGATATACGGTGATGGAACTTGGCTGAATAATAGTTTAGCATGGACTAGATGGGCCAATGGCCTGTTTCAGTGCTCTCTCTGTGAAGCTCTGACTTTAAGGACTGAAGGGACTCATCACACCTTTACAGGGGGCAGTTATGGTTGGGCAATAAATACTGTTCTTAATAGTGATGGCAAGATCAAAGAATGTGACAGGGTTAGAGCCAGTATCAATTTGAACATGAACCTTTACACTTGATCTCGATCTTCACAACAGTGCACATGAAACCGCTCTTACCAGGTCATCTGTGCCTTCCTCGTCGAAATCATCCTCCACGCCCTCACCCTCCTCAAGGATCTCATCTCCTTCCAGTTCCCCGCCATCCAGTGTCTCCCCCTCTGTCTGCTCATCAGCTGTGGCATCGTCTGCAATGTCTGCCGTCTCCTCACCAGAGCTACGGTTTGGCGTTGCAGCGACCTCAGCCTTGGGCTCTGCAAAATGACAGGAGTTACAACTGGATTTCCAGTCTCTGGGTTGGCTGAAACACACTGTAGGGACTGGCCACACTGCCCAGCAAGTTCCTTTCTCAGACTTCCCGCACCACCATTGTCAGGCAGACACATCCACAATTTAATCTTTAGACAAGGTTGGGAGCCTGACAGCTACCGTGTGTTGTTAATGAAGAGTGTCAACTCACAATGCAGAGGTTAAGTGTTTATAAAACGAGGGCGGATCTCATTGATGCCCATCGAATACTGAAAGGCCTAGATAGTGAATCTAGAGAAGATATTTCCTAGGGTACAACCTCAGAATAGAATGAAACCCCTTTCGAATGGAGATGAAGAGGGATTTCTTTAGCCAGTGGGTAGCAAATCTGTGGAACTCATTGCCATAGATGGCCATGGTGGCCAAGTTATAGGGAATATTTAAATCAAAGGTTGATTGTGGCCTTCTGTTGGCCGAGGTTGGCCAGGGAAATAGGTTGACAGGTTCTTGATTAGTAAGAGTGTCAAAGGTTATGGGGAGAAAGCAGGTGAATGGGGTTGGGAGGGATAATTAATCAGCCATGATATAATGGTAGAGCAGATCTGATGGACTGAATGGCCTGATTCTGCTCCACTGTCTTTGAGAGTTTGGGATGTGAGAGAGTCCTCACCAGCCAGCTGCTACATGGAAACACCAAGAACGACTGAGTCAGAGAGTAACAGAGAATAGGAACAGGGTCTCCGGGCCACCATTACACTTCACTGCATTAATGTCATTTTACTCTCTGCACATTGCCATCCATTCTCCTCAGACTCACCTGCGCACAAGGGGCAAGTTACAGCAGGCAGTTTACCTACCACCCTTTAGGACTTGTGAAGAAACTGCAGAATCTGGGAGGAAACCCACGCTGTCACAGGGAGACCATTCAAACTCCCAACAGCCAACATCCGAGGTCAGGACTGAACCCTGGGATCAGGTGCAGCGAGGCAGCAGCTGTACCAGCTTCACTAGGCATAGACAATGATCAGAAGCTTTATATTTCTGCAATAACTCTCTCCCACTTTGATCTACAGGACTGTGCAAAAGTCTTAGGCACATATATATACCTAGGGTGCCTAGGACCTTTGCACAGTACTGTAGTAATTTTATGTATTGCACTGTATTGCTGCTACAAAAAAAAACAAATTTCACAATGTCAGCGAGTGATGATAAACCTAATTCTGATATAGGTCTCTGTTGGGGACTGAGAGTGGGTAGGGGGCAGGGAGAGGGGAATCATGGTTGGGGAAGAGGGAAGGGAGAGGGGAGGGAGCAAGAAGCACCAGAGAGACATTCTGTATTGATCAATAAACCAACTGTTTGGAATGAAATGACCTTGCCTGGTGTCTCAAGGCTGAGTTTGTCTGCACACATGCCACCCAGCTTCACTGCCACCTGTCCCACACCCCTCCTGTGGCACTCCATCCTCACCATTCCCAACATCCTTTGCTCATGCCAGAATTACAAACTCGCTCTCCACTCCACGTTGTCAAATACAGTACTGTGCAAAAGCTTCCCTAGCGATATATACTGAATGTGCCTAAGACTTTTGCACTTCTGTCCCTTTTCTTCCTTATGTACTTGTTCTGTCTCCCCATAATGGCAGCCATGTTAGCTCAACAACATCATGTGGTCACGAGACGCACATCTCACTTGATTTTGATACTGATGTTTCACCTACTGTATATTCTTAAACAGTACAATTGTATTTATAAGACATGAGCCCTACGTACATTGATTCAAACAAAAGTCTTAGTATTTAATCAGGGGAAGGCGAATTATGATGCTATTGGATAGGAATTGGGGAGTGTAAATGTGGAGGTTGCTTATGAAGCACCTGCGGTAGCAGATGGAGGGTATTCTGCTGGAGGTTGGTAACCAGTGGCGTTCCTCAGGGATCTGTCACTGGACACATGCTCTTTGTAATTCTTAAAAGTGTCTTGGATGAGGAAGTGGAAGGGTGGGTTTGTAAGTCTGCAGGTGACACAGAAGATAGTGGAGTCGTGCAAAGTGTGGAGGGTTGTTTTAGGTTGCCACTAGTTACTGACAGGATGCAGAGCTGTACTGAGAAGTGGAGATGGAGCTTAACTCAGAAAAGTGTGAAGTGATTCACTTTGGAAGGTCAAATTTGAAGGCAGGGTTAATTCAGGATTCTTGGCAGTGTGGAAGAACAGAGAGATCTTGGGGTCTACATCCATAGATCCCTCAATATTGCTGTGCAAGTGGATAGTGTTGTTAAGAAGGCACATGGCGTGTTGATCTCCATGAGGCAGGGGATTGAGTTCAGGAGCCATGAGATAATGTTGTAGCTTTATAAAACCCTTGATAGACCATACTTGAAGTATTGTGTTCAGTTCTGTTTGCCTCATTATAGGAAGGATGTTTAAACTTTAGAGAGGATGCAGAGGAGATTTACCAGGATGTTGCCTGGACTAGAGAGCATGTCTTATGAGTGAGATATGGCTTTTCTCTTTGAAGCGAAGGAAAAGGAACGGTGATGTTCGGCAAGGACTAGAAGGGCTGAGATGGCCTGTTTCCGTGCTGTAATTGTTATATGGTTATGTGATAGAGGGGTACAAGATGATAAGAGATGATAGATCAAGTAGATAACCAGAGACATTTTCCCAGGGTGAAAATGACAAATACAAGGGTGATTGGAGGAAAATATAGCGGGGATATCTGAGGTAAACTCTTTATAAGGAGAGTGACAGGTTTGTGGAGTGTCCTACCAGTGGTGGTGCGGAAGCAGATACATTAGAGGCATTTAAGAAACACTTTGGCACATGAATAACAGAAAAATTGAGAAGTATGTAGGAGGGAAGAGGGAGGTTGATCTTAGAGGGTTAAACGACAGGCTCAACATTGTTGGTCAAAGGGCTTGTTCTGTCCTGTAGTGTTCGATGTTCTATTCAAGAGGTCAAGATTGAAACAGGCTCTCTGTCTAATTATCCCCTGTAGCCTATCCTACTGCTCAACTCCTCCCAGACATTACCATCAGCACACACAGAAGGGGCAATTTGCAATGGCCAACTGACCTACCAATCTGCCTGTCTTTGGAAGGTGAAATGAGACTCCAGCACTGGAACACAACATTTGCAGTGCGGCCTTCAGAAAGTGCTTGACATTGGTGCTTTGTGGAAATTAAACATGTCATCAAAAATCTTGGCAAACTATAGATGTGTGGTGGAAAGTGTGCTGACTGGCCTAGTATGGGAACATCAATGCCTCTTAGCTGACAATACTACAAAAGGTAGTGGATTTGGCCCAGTACCTCACAGGTAAAACCCTCCCAACCATTCAGCATATCTACATGAAGCACTGTTGTAGGAAAACAGCATCTTTCATCAAAGATCCTCACCACCCAGCCCATGCTCTTTTCTCGTTGCTACCATCACGTAGAAGGTACAAGTGCCTCAGGACTCACACTACGAGGTTCAAGAACAATTACTACCTCTTAATCATTAGGCTCTTGAACAAAGTGGACAACTACACTCATTTAAGGACTCTTATATCTTGTTATTTCATGCTTTGTTATCAATTCATTGTTATCTGTTTATTTATATCTGCATTTGCACAGTTTGTTGTCCATTGATCCTGTTTACAGTTACTGTTCTGTAGACTTGTTAAGTATGCCCGCAGAAAAAGAATCTCAGGGTTGTATGTTGTGACATACATGTAGACAATAGACAATAGGTGCAGAAGTAGACCATTCGGCCCTTCGAGCCTGCACTGCCATTCTGAGATCATGGCTGATCATCTACTATCAATACCCGGTTCCTGCCTTGTCCCCATATCCCTTGATTCCCCTATCCATAAGATACCTATCTAGCTCCTTCTTGAAAGCACCCAGAGAATTGGCATCCACTACCTTCCGAGGCAGTGCATTCCAGACCCCCACAACTCTCTGGGAGAAGAAGTTTTTCCTTAACTCTGTCCTAAATGACCTACCCCTTATTCTCAAACCATGCCCTCTGGTACTGGACTCTCCCAGCATCTGGAACATATTTCCTGCCTCCATCTTGTCCAATCCCTTAATAATCTTATATGTTGCAATCAGATCCCCTCTCAATCTCCTTAATTCCAGTGTGTACAAGCCCAGTCTCTCTAACCTCTCTGTGTAAGACAGTCCAGACATTCGAATGGTCTACTTCTGCACCTATTGTCTATTGTCTATTGAATTAACCTTGTGAATCTACGCTGCACTTCCTCTAAATGCAAAAGGACTTCCTTGCTCTTGTACTCAATTCCCTTTGTAATAAAGGCCAACATTCCATTAGCCTTCTTCACTGCCTGCTGCACTTGCTCATTCACCTTTAGTGACTGATGAACAAGCACTCCTAGATCTCCTTGTATTTCTCCCTTACCTAACTCTACACCGTTCAGATAATAATCTGCCTTCCTGTTCTTACTCCCAAAGTGGATAACCTCACACTTATTCACATTAAACACCATCTGCCAAGTATCTGCCCACTCACCCAGCCTATCCAAGTCACCCTGAATTCTCCTAACATCCTCATCACATGTCACACTGCCACCCAGCTTAGGATCATCAGCAAACTTGCTGATGTTATTCTCAATGCCTTCATCTAAATCGTTGACGTAAATCATAAACAGCTGTGGTCCCAATACCAAGCCCTGTGGCACCCCACTAGTCACCACCTGCCATTCCGAGAAACACCCATTCACCGCTACCCTTTGCTTTCTATCTGCCAACCAGTTTTCTATCCATGTCAATGTCTTCCCCCCGATGCCCTGAGCTTTGATTTTACCCACCAATCTCCTATGTGGGACCTTATCAAATGCCTTCTGAAAATCAAGGTACACTACATCCACTGGATCTCCCTTGTCTAACTTCCTGGTTACATCCTCGAAAAACTCCAATAGATTAGTCAAGCATGATTTGCCCTTGGTAAATCCATGCTGGCTCGGCCCAATCCTGTCACTGCTATCTAGATATGCCACTGTTTCATCTTTAATAATGGACTCTAGCATCTTCCCCACTACTGATGTTAGGCTGACAGGACAATAGTTCTCTGTTTTCTCCCTCCCTCCTTTCTTAAAAAGTGGGATAACATTAGCCATTCTCCAATCCTCAGGAACTGATCCTGAATCTAAGGAACGTTGGAAAATGATTACCAATTACCATTACTCTGAGTTAGACCAGCGGGAAGGATTTAAAAAGAAGACAGCTTTATAGAGCGGGCAATGGAGTAGAGGGAGTCAGAGCAGGAGGGCTTTGGCTCAATGAGGCTTCGGCGATAACGAGTCGAGGCGAGGTAAGTTGCTTGTGAAGAATAGAAATAGGAAGTATTTCTGCGAGGCTGGTGTTCTGTACTGAGTGTTGTATGTGGGATGCCCGGGAGACTCCCAGCCTCCTGAACAACCACATCTGCCGCAGGTGCTTTGAGCTGCACCTCCTTAGGGACTGAGTTCGGGAACTGGAGATGCAGCTCGATGACCTTCGTCTGGTCAGGGAGAGTGAGGAGATGACAGATAAGAGCTATAGGCAAGTAGTCACACTGGGGCCTTGGGAGACAGATAAGTGGGTCACAGTCAGGAGAGGGAAGAGCAGGAGTCAGATGCTAGAGAGAACCCCTGTGACTGTACCCCTGAATAATAAGTACTCCTGTTTGAGTACTATTGGGGGGGGGTGTGGAATGGCCTACCCGGGGGAAGCAACATTGGTTGCACCTCTGGCACAGAGTCTGGCCCTGTGGCTCAGAAGGGTAGGGAAAGGAAGAGGATGGCAGCAGTGATAGGGAACTATATAGTTAGGGGGTCAGACAGGCGATTCTGTGGACACAGGAAAGAAGCAGGGATGGTAGTTTGCCTCCTAGGTCCCAGGGTCCAGGATGTTTCTGATCGTGCCCATGATATCCTGAAGCAGGGAGGTGAACAGTAAGAGGTCGTGGTACATATTGGTACCAATGATGTAGGCAGGAAAAAGGAGGCGTTTCTGAAAACAGACGACAGGGAGTTAGGAAAGAAGCTGAGAAGCAGGACCTCAAAGGTAATAATCTCAGGATTATTGTCTGTGCCACATGGCAATGAGTATAGGAATAGAGTGAGATGGAGGATAAATGCGTGACTGAGGGATTAGGCAGATGGACTTCAACCCAGATCAGTGAGAGGTGGTTCATTTTTGTAGGTCAACTATGATGGCAGAATATAGTATTGATGGTTAGACTCCTGGCAGTGTGGAGGATCAAGGTCTGGGTCCATAGGACGCTCAAAGCAGCCGCGCAGGTTGACTCTGTGGTTAAGAAGGCGTACGGTGTATTGGCCTTCATCAACCGTGGGATTGAGTTCAGAAGCCGAGAGGTAATGTTACAGCTATATAGGACCCTGGTCAGACCACACTTGTGCTCAGTTCTGGTCACCTCACTACAGGAAGGATGTGGAAACTATAGAAAGGGTGCAGAGGAGATTTACAAGGATGTTGCCTTTATTGGGGAGCATGCCTTATCAGAATAGGTTGAGTGAACTCGGCCTTTTCTCCTTGGAGCGACAGAGAATGAGAGGTGACTGACAGAGGTGTATAAGATGATGAGAGGCATTGATTGTGTGGATAGTCAGAGGCTTTTTCCCAGAGCTGAAATGGCTAACATGAGAGGGCACATTTTTAAGATGCTTGGAAGTAGGTACAGAGGAGATATCAGGGGTAAGTTTTTTACGCAGAGAATGGTGAGTGTGTGGAATGAGCTGCTGGTGACGCTGGTGGAGGCAGATACAATAGGGTCTTTTAAGAGTCTCCTGCACAGGTACATGGAGCTTAGAAAAATAGAGGGCTATGGGTAACCCTAGATAATTTCTAAATTAAGTATGTGCTTGGCACAGCATTGTGGGCTGAAGGGCCTGTATTGTGCTGAACGTTTTCTATTTTCAATGCTTCTATGAACCCCAAGATCCTTCTGTTCATCAACGTCACCATTCACGGCATATGTTCCCTTTGCATTTCAACTCCTAAAGTACAACACCTCATATGTGCTCTTATTAAACTCCACCTACCATTCCTCTGGCTACTTGCATAAATAATCCACTGATTAGTTTGTTGGATCCTTAACAGGAAGGGTCTGTGCTAAGGCAGAATCTAGGACCAGAGGGTACAGCCTCAGATGAGAAGGGACTGACAGAGATGAGGAGGGAT